>NC_050443.1:52619028-52919028 GCF_903995425.1 Onychomys torridus | reverse complement strand
TTCTGGATTACACTAGATATACCTGCTACTGTAATTATTCAATAAACAATTATAGAAATAAATTCAGTAGTGCAACTTTATTAATAAGACTCCCTTTTAGGGAAGTAAATGCCTAAGTAAGTGTTTTGTTTTGTTTTGTTTTGTTTTGTTTTGTTTTGTTTGTATAATGACCAATTTGATTTAAAAATATTTATGTAGGTTTACTATATATCCTTACTATGAATAATTTCATTGTCCAAAAATTAAAAGATTAGCAACATGCCTTTGCATTAAAAGGTATATTATTTTCTCCTTCAAATGTGTCAGATAGTTGTGCTGAGTATATTACTCTCGGTTGGCCAATGTGGTCCTTTAGGGCTTGTGATGCATTGCTCCAGGCTCTTCTAGTTTCAGTGTTTCCACTGAAAAATCAGCTGTTACACTGATGGGTTTCCTTTCCACATGACCTGTGTTTTTTTCTCTTGCTGCTTTAAATACTGTCTTTGTTCTGTATACATAGTGTTTTAACTATGGTATGCTGTGCAGTTTCTTTTCTGGTCTTATTTGGTGTTCTGGGTCCTTCTTTCATTTGTATGGGTGTGTTTTCCTTAGTCTGAGAAAATTTTCCTCAACAATATTGTTGAAGATCTAGTCTATATCATTGACATAGATTCTTTCTCCTCATCTATTTTTATAAATCAAAAATTTGGGTTTTTTTTTTTTCATGTTTTTACACATTTCCTGCATGGGCCTTTCCTGGTTTTTTTTTTTTTTTTGGTTTGGTTTTGTTTTCTTTCTTGTTGTTGTTTTATGTTTTATATTATTTGCTTATTTTGTCTAGATCCTCTATTTTATCTCCCAGTCCTGATAGTCTATGTTCTGCTTGGTTCATTCACTTACAGAGCTTCACCTTGAGATTTCTACTTGTATTACTGTGACTTTCAATTCTATCTTAATTTCTGCTTAAGTTGTCTTCAGTGTTTCTTTTTATTGAATTCCATTTTCACATTCTGGATGGTCTTCATCATCTGTCATTTTGTTGTTGTTTTTGTCTTTTTGTTTTTTGTTTTTTGTTTTTTTGAGACAGGGTTTCTCTGTGTTATTTTGGTGCCTGTCCTGGATCTCGCTCTGTAGACCAGGCTGGGCTCGAACTCACAGACATCCCGAGTGCTGGGATTAAAGGTGCGTGCCACCACCACCTGGCAAGCATCTGTCATTTTTATTGGCCTTATGTTTGTGTTTTCTTGGGCATCGCTCAGGCATTTCTTCTCTTTAAGTTCATTAAGCTGTTTCTTTGTATCTTCTTTAAACTCCTTGAAATTTTTGTTAAAGTTCTTGATTATTGTGTTTTGCTTGTTAGGTAACTTTACTCTTATACAGTTCAGGACCCACCCTAGGTGATGGTGCTACCGACAGTGGACTGAGTCTTCCTGTATCAATTAACAATGAAGACAATCCCCATACACATTGCCCACAAGTCAAGCTGATCTAGGTAATTCCTCATTAAGACTTTCTTTCTTCCCAGGTGATTTTAGGTTGGGTCAGATTGACAGTTAAAACTAATCAGCATCAATGGTGAAACAGATTAGGCATAAGGATTGCAAATCCAGACCATCCATTTCCAATTCTCACACTGAAGGTAGGAATTGTAGAATGGACATATTGCCAAATATTGTAATTTCATTCTTTAAACTGTTAAATGAGTTTAATATAATCATTCCATTTTCAAAGTTTTGTAGCAAAGACCTGAAATACTGATTTGCTGCAAAATACAAAAGACATCATCATATTATAATCAGTGTACATGGTGCCTCTGAAGAGGTACATTCAGAAAACCTACACATTAATTATTTTAATTTGTTCAAATAAGCACACCTGGCAAATGGTAGGTACCATTTAACTACCATAGATTTTTCAGGGTGTGTATCATGCTGACTAGAGTTTAGAAAATAATCATTATGTATTGGCTGAGGAACAGAATATAGCCTATATGTAATTAGTAGGTGAGTTTTGATACTAGGAAAGGTATATATATATCTTGGATTTTTTCATAGCTAATGGAGAGTTTAGCAACATCTCTGAACAAGGGAATAACATATTCAATGTAATTTAAAGCTATTAAATGACAGTTGATTTTTAGATGGAGTAGAAAAAGAACTGCCAAGACTTCACATAGCATAAAATAGCACAGCTGTGAGCTAGATATTTGGCTTCGAAAGGAAGGGATTAGCAAGAAGACAGGACAAGACCAGAGACCATCTCTGAGGAAACCAGGATAAATTACTATCTAAATGCTTCTCAAGAGTGCTGGGATTGGCTCAGTTCTACCCTTGATCTGGTCTACATTCTTAGGTGAGTGAAGCTAGAGGCCTCTCCCCCACCATGACCCAACAGCCAGCAGGACAGCATTTCTCTCTACTGCTCCCTACCTAAGAAGACTGCGGCTCTAGTATCCCATCTTGAAGGACAGCAAGCCTGGCACAGTTAGTGCAGCAAGGGGGGAGCCTGGCTGATGGCTCTCACTCCAGCCTGTTGGAAATGGGTCAAGGGCTCTGTTCCCTGGGAACTGCATCTGTTTGCTTTACCTCTTAGACCCACATGGGGCCTCAGAGGCAAAAAAAACAATGCACATACACACTCAAGTCAATCCAACTGCTGGGAGAGGTGGCCAGACCCAAAGTTCCTTTCATAATTCCCTGATTAAGTCTTTATTTATACCAGCTTCCCAAGGGGACTAGCTTCCAGTAAGGGATTAAAACCAGCTTGTATCTAATTACAGGACAACTGCTCTACCTTTATTTCCAAACATGTTTATAAATTTCTTGTAATTAAATTTCCCCTCCAGGGAAGACTGCTTGGTTGCACACACTACTCATAGTGAGACATATCCAGCAGCTTCCAGAGCATTCCATTCTGATAAGGCCTGAGGTCCCTGCTGTACAGAATGGTGGTGGCACAGTAAAGGGGCCACGTGGCCCTAGTTCCCCCGCCATCTCTCCTATCTCTTGGCATCCAGAATGTGTCAGTTGTTAGGGATCCTTTGGAAGAACAGGATGGCAAAGTGGGTATGTGAAAACCCAGCTCTGGATCAGAAAGGTCTACTTTTATGGACTGGCTCTGTGACTCACATATGTTCTGTTTATTTAGTAATGTGTATTTCTCATAAAGAACCACAGTATCAGTCTGAAGCATATATACAATCAGATTAAATGCAACAAACAAACAAAAACAAAGAAAAGTAAAAGTAAGTATATGAACAAAGATAGGCTAACGAAGATGCAAAGGAATCACCTCCTATTTACTGCTCTGGTCTCCCTGATGGCCATGAGGAAAAGGAAAATATGACAAAACCCATCAGCACTTCATCATTAGAGACTGGGACAGAGAATGAAAAACAACTTTAGGTCACTTTTTTTCCCCTATGCACAAATCTTTAACAGATCTAACTTGGAATCCATGCTCAGGGATATTGATAAACACTGGGCGGGGCCTTCCCCACTGTTTTCCAGGCCACTGGTCATTGCACTGGGAAGACAGTGGCATGTTCTCTACAGCTCTTTTGTCAGATGAGACTGTAAAGGACCATGCCCAGGTTGGCTGTGAATATCAAATGACATAATAGCCAAGGCAGCACTTTGTCAACAGTGACAATATACAATGAAGTAGCGTATATTCCAGCTATAAAATAGGAACAATAATTCAGTTTTGTGAGTATCTTAAAGGGAAAAATTGGTTCACCAGCTCTAGTCAACCTCCAGTTCTCATCCTCCTTTCCTGAGTTAAGGCAAGACAAGATTCTCATCCAAACACAGTTCCTTGAGGTGACATTCTCTTTCTGGACAGGAAATGGCTGTCTCCAGGAAAGGAGGGCTGACAGCTAAGTTATTTGTGTAAATTTGACTTGGGAGACTGACCACCATCTCAAACAAGAGCCTGATGGGACTCTTTTGTAAGCCAGTAGCCTGCAGATATTCTGCTTTTGTTGGAATTAACAACAGTGCATTTCAGTGGTTGATTAGGACACCAGAGAGGCCTGAACACAGTTTCCTATCACTGTCAGCCTTGCTAGGTGTCCATCAGGGACTTGTTTCTGCCACCCAGTTCTTCAGTCTAGTCACCCACTGCAAAGCTTACACCCATATCAAATTGCTGAACTCCCATACCACACTCTGAAGAGTGTGGGAGGGACCTGGGACCAAATTCTAAAGCAAGTTTAGCTGCCAATTATGCTACAGACTGCTAAAAGTGTTGAACCTCTTGGAGATGGATTTAACAATGCTCCTTCCCTGGGGATGGTAGAATTCAGTTTGATAGGCAACTGGGAGGGAGCCTGGAAGGCATGGTGTTATGTGTTGGCTATTTTAAAAAGTATTCCACGCCTGTTATTTGGAAATTAGTGATTCATGTTTTAAATGGGTCAGGATTTGGTTTTAGTTGAAGACTAGAGGTGCTTTGGGCACAGCAGCCTTCTCCATAGCCAATGGACTATGACAGTCATGAGGAATGGGGTCAAGCTCTACCCAGAGCCCACCCTTCTTGAGAATATATCCAGAGCTCCACTCACAGCTCAACCACAGGCTCTATCCTGTTATCCATGGAGAGCTTTACCAGAGGGTCATTCCTTTCTGAGCCTCTATCTGGTGCTGCATTCAGACCAGTCTCAGAGGCTCCATCCATAGCTCATCCAGAGCCTCTATCTTGAGACTCTATCCAGAGCCTATTCACACATCTAGAGGTACCACACAGCTGGCCCTTCATTCTTACAAATCCATCTTACGTGACTATCTAGAGCTTTGCTTTGCTTGAAGGACATGTAGACACTTGACATTTATCTTTGACTTGAAATTTAAAGAACCAACCAGGCTCCAGGTAAATTTTGTCAACTCCATGAGACAGATTTTGGTCCTGAATAACACCACGACACAAGTGGTCCTGGATCTGGGTGGGCTGTGAAAGCACAAAGAAACATCTTGGAATGCTCAGAAATGCCCTCCCACCAGGAAATGAGTAATCTCCTTGATTTGTGGACTGCTGTCTATTAAAGCAATGCTATGAAGAATCTCAGGTCACCGCATGGCCTCAGTGAGGGAGAGAGGCTCCTGATGACCTAGGCTCTATGACTCATCAGATAGCTTTTAGCACCTTAACTCAGCAGTTCTGTGTCTCAGTATCCTTCTCTGTAGTTATGGACTGTAATAACCTCCTTCAAAGATTGCCACAAAAATGTAATGTGCCAACCCCCTTTAGCATTTTTAAGTGATTCATAGTCAAAACACACAATAAGCACCAGGTATTTATTAAGCATCCACAATGTGTGGTATGTGTGCATTTTCCAAAGAGCCTTCATTCCTTCCAGTGACCGTCTTTGATTCCTGTCTTTTTCTGTATTCTTCTTAGTTATATTTTAAGACATGGCCTCCAATTCTCAATTTCCCTGCCTGTGTCTCTTGAGTGCTGGCATTATAGGCACAGAACACCACACCCTTTTCTCATCTCTCCCTGCACTGCTGAGGTGCCATGTGGACAGCCCAATGGACTTTCCTTTACTTCCAGCCTCAGCAACAGTGTTGCTGCAGCATGGGAAGATCCCCAGCTGTGTGGTTCCTGCCCTGAATATCTTTTGAGGGAGGAAAGATGTGGGCTGCTGCTTCCCTTTCACTCTCCCTCTGCCCCTGCCTCCAGCTTAGAGTTCCAAATGGCAAGAACGGCATCCCCAGAACTTATACCATCAGGGTGGGGCTGCAACTCTTGACATTTATTACAAACATCTGCCCACACGTACCTTCTTGTTTTGATTTGATTTTTAATTTGTCAAGTACTCCAAACGTACTTTTTACTTGGGTTGGAATGGAGAAGTCTTATTCCTACAAAAACTACACTAGGCCATCAGGACCTCAAACACTGGACTCTGGAGATCCTCTATCTTTACCTCATAGTCTACTTGCACAAATATATCTAAGGAATTGTGGGAAAAACACGTCCTGATACTCACACTTGCCTGACCCTCAACATTGGGACTTCCTGATCTGTTGAAGAGAAATTACAATGGGAATTCTAAGTCATCAGGCTGAGGGGACATGAGCCAGATTAGTCATACCTCTTTCCAGGATGCTGTATCTTTTCCATAGTCATTGATTGGGGTTATAGCAGACGGAAATTCCTGTGTTCATTGGTAATTATTTAGATTGAGCTAAAAAAAAAAAAAAAGAAGATCTCTATATACCTACACTAGAAGATGTAAACTCCAGGCCCCTTTTCTTAACCTTTCTATAGGGATATTCTGTCTGTGGCTAGTAAGACGTGGCCTGAGATCTAGGAAGAGGCACAAAGCTGCTGTATATGGCTCCTCCCAACAAATGCCAGCTCCAGCTGACAAGCCCAGCAGCTTCTATGCTCTTGAGTTCAACAAAACAGCCTCCACTAACCTTCTTTTAACCCAGAATTCCTCTGCATTAACCCTGTACTTTGAGCTGCTTCAGAGTAATTCTGTTCATTGCAGCCAGTAACTTTTTTTAATATCATAATATTGTGTGCACATGTTACAGGTCTCCATGGCCTGACATTGAAAAAAAAAATGCTAACAAAATTACAATGACTGGTTTATCAGTTATTTCTGACAGCAAAAACAAACAAACAAATACAAGGAAGCCATACTGTCCTATGCTAACAGTTCTTTTTTCATTAATTTTGCTTCTCATCCATAGAAGATGTGATAAGCACATGTCAGGATGTATTTGGAGAGGAGAGGAGAAAGGCAGAAAAGAGGGAGAGCATGTCCGTCTTTTGTTCACAGGCATAGACCACAGTTAGATGGCTGCCCTGTGCAGAGCCTGGCCCAGTCTGATGCCAGGACCCCAAGTCTTGGTCTGACATATGAACCTTCCCCTGAGGTGTGCCCTAGGAGGCTGGGTACATGGCACTCTACCCTCTGACACCTTCTGTGTGTTTGCAAGAGCTGAGCACCATTCCAAGAAGCTTGTCCCCCATCTTCCCAAAGTCAATTGGGTCCAAGAAAGGTCAAAATAATATCATCAATCATCTGGGCTTGCTCTTTAATAAAAGCTTGTGCCCAAGAAGCTGGGATTAACACGGTGCCTTTGCCCTGTACAGAACCACCCACAGTCTTCATTAGGCCCCCGGCAGTTCAGGAAGCCATGACTCAGCTGGGGAAGTCAAGAGAGTGGTCAGGACCTTCAAGGGTAATTTAGCTTCATGTAGAAGCTCTGATTTATTCCTTTTTCCTCCTTCAGATGATGGACATTGTACCTAAGTGCCTTAGGCTGGTGACAGGACTGGAGGTACCCCAGGGTTTCTCCACTGTCACCTCCTAGACTGTATTCTGACACCTTTGCACATTGCTCCTGAACTCAGCTGTCTAATGCCCTGCCCACCTCTTGATTCCCTTCCAATTCTGCTCACATAACCCATGTGGAGAACCAGGGACATCAGAGCACTAGCAGATTCGATTGGAGGAGTGAGGTAGACTGGAGTCAAGCCTGTAACAGAGTTATAGGTGTGAGCTGTGCATGTGGCTGGTGCTGAAAACAAGCAGATAAAGCTGTACCCAGGCCACCACATACTGTAGAGGCAGCTACGCATTTCCGGGTAAAGTGTTAAAATGGACTAATGTAATTAAGAGTACCTGCTAGGTTACCCCTACATCTAGTTTCTCTTTACCCATTTTAGCCAATTTTCCCCTTGAGTCCCTGCAATAAAATAAAGCCTTAGAGATGAAGTTTACATTGTTAGAATGGGTAAGAACTAAGTTTGTAGTAAAGAACAAAAAGGAGAATTTAGGAAACCTCATAGAGTAGACTTGATTTAATGCCAGAAGGATGGCATCCTAAGTCTTGGTAACGCCATCATCAGGGCACAGGCCCCAGTCAGTCAATGACTAGAGTTGAAGAGAATGAAGATTACATTCTTCAGGCTTGGCTTTTTGTAGCTACAGACAGGGAAGGGGAGAAGAAGATCCTTTAAGAGCAGCACATGGGAAGTCAGTGGTTTTCCTTAGGCAAGGTTTTTGTTTTGTTTTGTTTTGAACCTGTAGTGTCCTGTTGTCTTCTTTTGCAACCACTGGGAACCTGGGTTTGGATCAGCTGCTTTTCGTCAGCAAATCCAACTTTGAGCTCAAGTTTAGGGCCTTGGATTTGGGGGTAGGGATCCCTTTAACAGACAGAAAGACTTTCTATAAGACACCAAGGAAGTAAAGCTTGGATAGTCTCAAGAGCACCGAAAGAACCACAGTCGCTCTGAAGCCCATGTCTACCAGCTCTCATTAATGACTTCTCAGTATCTCTCCCCAGCCATGTGTTCTGTGACACCACACAGATAACCCGAAGTCACGCATGATGGATGCTTACACCACAGACATTGGCAGGTACTCAAAGGAAGGGCTGCTCCACTCCCTGCAGTGCTGTTTGACTGAGCCACTGAGCCTGATGTTTCTTCTCAAGGATGGAGGGAAACAGGGCTTTTCCAGTGACCTGCACTTCTTCATTCATTAGTTCCTCATGATTGTATGAATTTCCCAGAATAAAGAGGAACATTTCCAGAGCAACCTATTTTGTCAAACTTTTCTGTCTCACTTTTCCTTAGATTAGAACATGTTATTTAAAGTGGCTAGTATGATTCAGACAATGGGAGCATGGACATTTCTCCAAGGCCCTATAAATTACCCCTTGATTTGTGAAGTGGACTCGTGGCCAGGAATTGTGCTGCACTGTGACTCACGTCCAATCCTTCATTTGGCTCTCACAGCTATGCTGTGGGGCCAGGACAGACTGGATCACAGATGAGGAGTCCCTGAGGGGTCAGTGCCTTCCCAGATGTCCCCTAGTTGGGAAGTATCCAGCTTTGGTGCTTTTTTTGTTTGCATAATGTGGATACGGGGATACCAGGTATACAAATCATACCTTGAGCACATGTGAAAGTCAAATTATCAGATCAATAAAAATCTCTAGGTAAACAGAAAGATTTAATTCTTGATATCAAAGGCAGGATGAAGCTTAGTCTATAGGGAAAATTGCAAATTTCCCTTTAAAAAATACAAAAACTCACGGCTTTCGTATCTGTGGGTTTCTATTGGTAGCCAATTGTGGTTGCCTCAAAGAAAGATCAAAAAACAGAATGGGTTGAGTAGGCTTTATAGATAGAAATTCCCGGGGAAGAGTAACATTGTCCTCGGAGACATTACTGGAAGAGAGAAAAGAAGAAACTTCATGAAACAGCTATTGTCAGGCTCTCGGAATATCTAGGAATTAAAAACAAAACAAAAAAGCACCTAAATTAATGAAAATGTGTTTGGAGTTGACTGTCAAACTTGCTGGAGATGAAAAAAATAGACATCTTCAGCAATAACAATGTCTGAATCATGCAGTGTGTCTGGCAGATATCCTTTCCCAGATGACCAGGCTAATCTGAGCTCATCCCCTCTTAAAAGCACAAAGTCAAGTCTATTGCAATAGAGGGGGGGGGAGGGGAGGAGGCCTGCTTTTGGCATGGCTACACTGTTGCAAATTTGCAAAACTCTAGGAGTCAAACCCACAGCAATGAGTCTTGGCCTCATCTACCATTTTGAAGGGATTAGGGAGTGCACAGGACCTTTCGGGATTTGATGCTGTGAGGCTTCTTTTTAAGGTTTGCAAATTTTAGACTCCTCCAAGGGACTCACACAGCCTGTGATCTCAGGGACTTTGGATAACACAGTCATGGATTCCTTTTGTGCCTTGTTTCAGACAGCTCTGGTTTGTTCCCATTTCGTTCAAAAAGTTTAACCTCTGTGTGTCATACACAATGAAGGCAAAAGTAGCATGTGGAAGAGGAGAGAATCATTGATCATTAAAGATTAGGAGAAGACTCTTCAGTCTGTCTAGTTTTTAGTTCATCTGTTAGGTGACTGAGACTTAGCTGGATTAGTGGTGAAGCCAGGCCACCCAACCCACCGGGGGCAAATAATTAGATTTCTCTAATTTGCATCTATCAAACCAAATAATGTATAGTTGTCCCTTCAGATGCACAGAGCCTATAGCCATGGAATCAACTATCTTTGGATACAGTACTCTCAGAAAAAAAGGAAATGGAAACGAACATGTAGAGTCACTGTTGTTGTCTCTCTTCCCTGACCACTACAGGCCACTTTACATCTCACTGGCATTGAGATGTAAGTCACCAAGAGATGACAGGACTCATACAGGCAGATACTCACTGGTGATCTGTGAACAATAATACAAGGAACTTGAGAATTTGCAGATCTGGGTATCTGCTAGACCCCTGGAAACAACTCTGCAATACAGGGGACTAATTGAATGCAAGAAATTGATCTCAATTATAGATGTGTGTTGACAATGACATTTTGATGATGCTAGCTAAATAACTGATTTTGGCAAAGCCAGATGAAGTTAAGTTTATTTTCCCATTTAAAAAAAAAAAGTTCTTTTGTTGCTCATTAAAGTGTTTTGTCTATCTACTTAAAATTCAGAATGACTTGCTTTCACTTACACCGGGATGCTAAGCATGCCCTCTACAGTTTAGCTTGGGGTTTCCAGGTTATGATCAAAACCTCAGGTACAGCACATAAAATCTATTGAAAAACACGGTCAAAGGAAAAAAAAATCTATGCTTTAATGGACAACGATATACATCAGCATGATTATACTCCTAAATTCAATGCCAAGTGTAAGGAAACCAAATTTCACAACTCTTAGGTTCCTATCTGGAAAACATAAACTCTTCCATTGATTTTGTAATATTTTTCACACTCCCAGAGATTGAAAATACAGATTTCCCTTGCCCCATGACTTGAACATTTCTGTAGAGTTTAAGCTTAGGATGGAAAGTGGTGAGGTGTGTCTTTATAGTGGAAAAAATAGAGCCATGCAGGAGACACACCTTGTCGCTAATTTGTCCTGCTACATATTCTGGAAGATTCTATAAAAGTTGGTCACACAAGGGAGTTCTGGCTTAAATAAAGGAAAAGGACAAGAAAAAGAAGGCCCCTACCCTAAGGGCACAGAAATGATGACTGTAGCAGTGTTGATTTTCACAGAATGCCTGCTACAGTGTAGGCTGAGAAAGCCACTGGTCCATTCTTTCTCCTTGCCTTTTTCTTTCCTTTTCTCCCTCTCTCCCCCCACCGTCCCTCTCTCCTTCCCTCCAGCCATCCTTCCCTTCCTCTGTCTGTCTGTCTGTCTCTCTCTCTCTCTCTGCCTATGCGATGTGTGCCTGTGTATACTGTGTCTGTCTATGTATGGTATATGTATGTGAGTGTGTGAACACTGTGTGCAGGTTGACATGTAGAGGTCCGTGTTTGTCTTGTGATGTCTTCCTCTGTTGCTCTGCACTTTGTTGTTTTGAGACAGGATCTCTCACTGAACCTGAAACTCAACAACTCAGCTCGTCTTGCTGAGCAGCAAGCCCCGAAGTTCTCCTGTCTCCACTCTCCCCATATTTGGTTTTTATGTAGATTCTGCTTACCTGAGCTCTGGTCCTCACGCTCACTCTGCAAGTACTTTACCCACTGAGCTGGTGTCAGGACCTGATAGGTCTGCTCTATTCCCACTCTCTAGCCAACATTTCCCTGTCTTTATTTCCCCTTTTAAAGGACTTCTTATTTTTATTTTTTGCGTCAGGGTGGGGCTATGCGCATATGAGTGCAGGCGCCCTAGTGGGTCAAAAGTGTCAGATCCTTGAAGTCACAAGTTATTATAAGCTACCTGATGCGAGCACTGGGGCACAAAATCATGTCATCTGCAAGAATAGCTTACACTGTTAACTACTGAGTGTAGCACCAATCATAAAAGGTCTTAGTAATAAAATCAAACCTGGAGCCAGGTATTGGGGTTGAAGCTGGAAGATCAGAGAAGCAGACCAGCCAGAGCCACCTCGCCTCACCAATGCCTCAGCTGATACTATTTCCTTCAAATTAGAATCCTCTGGGTCCTCATCCGGAATGAATCTCAGCTGAACTGCTGCTAAAGGACTAAAAGCTTAACCAGGCTCTAGTTCCTGGTCCTCACACCTTAAATACCTTTCTGCTTCCTGCCATGACTTCCTGGGATTAAAGGCATGAGTCACCAAGCCTGGCTGTTTCCAGTGTGGCCTTGAACTCACAGAGATCCGGATTCATCTCTGTCTTCAGAATGCTAGGATTAAAGAAAGGTGTGTGTGCCACCATTTTCTGGCCTCTGTTTCTAGTGGCTTTTCTGTTCTCTGACCCCAGATAAGTTTATTAGAGTGCACAATATTTGGGGGAACACAATAGCACCACAACGGAGCCATTTCTCCACCCCATTCTCTCTTCCTCATGAAGGTAAGGGAGAAGTGGAATTACTAGGGATGAATCCCGGCAGTTTTCCCCTCTTATCTGCAACTGTGTTATTCCGTAGGGGAAATGGAGTGGCAGCCTAGAGAAAAAACTGAACTTCACATGCCTCAAAAGTTCTTGGTCCATTCCATCTAATGTTTGCCGTGCCTGCATTAGCTCTTGGAGGTCCACATTAAGTGATAGTAGTGGGCCTGTATCCCACCCAGCCTGTCCCTCCAGAATATTGCCTCCACATGTCTATCCCAGTTCTGGCAGTAGATGCTGATTACGGGACTGTGAGCAATCTCACCAGATGTCAGAGCTTCCCCTCAGGGCTTCGAGGTTGGCAGTGGGCCCAAGCTGGGGGCCTGAATGTTTGGCAAAACTTGCCCATGTGTTTTGAGAGGATAGAGAACAGATTTTTCTGGGACTTTTTTTTTCCCTTTTAAATAATACAAATGTTGTCAATGAAAAGAAGACCTCAGTCAGGGTGCAGCCCTACAGAAACCTTGTGAGGAAGGAGCTCCATTGATGGATGGTACCAAAGAATGAATAGTCACACAGACCAACATTTTAAAAGATGCCTACATTTAAGCAGTGCTGTGGAGGATATTGCAGCTATGTCCACATTCTCCAACCATGCTGGGCTACACCACTAACATTTGCCCTCATCCCTTCCAAGTTCGGCTCCTACACAGTGTTGTCTGAGTACTGCAGCTGAGAAGCTTCACTCCAGTCCAGTTTGATTGTTCTTTAGTGTGATTCTCAGCATCTGCCTGGCCACCCTGCCCAGTCCTGATGATGAGAAGATGCTATGGAGCCCTTACCTTTGGCTCCTGTCTGGAATTGGGTTCTCCAGGGCACAGAAATGGGAGGCAGGGCTGGGTATAGGGAAGGATTATTAAGGAATGATACCTATGAGCAGGAAAGGGTTGAAGCAGGATTATACAGGGAATGTTGTCTGAGCATGATGCACAAATCTGACCTTACCAGCAGCCCAGGGTATTTCCAAGCATAGATTGTCACTAGAGTGCTAGAGAGATTCTTTATGTGGTAGGAAGAGCTAGCCCCTCACATCACTACTTGCTTACTCAGTCTCCTGCCGTCACCTGAAAAGGTTCTGCCATTACTGTCCCCTACTGTACTGAGTCATTGAGAGGGGTCACTCTAAGAAAAGCAAGCCTGCAGACATCAGACAGCCATCTTTCTCTCAGCCAACCATCTTTCAGAATTAGAGAAGGATGTCCCAATGTGTATCTCAGTTTCTCTCCTCTTGATAAATGCCCTCCTTGCCATACTGAGGTTGGCTGGTAAGTCTTTAGGTTTCTATCTCTTCCCAACAAGAATATCAAGGGTCAATATGTGACATGACTTATTCCCCTAATGTACACCTGTGATGGTCAGAGATAGGACAATACAAGACCCAATGTCAAAGCTCTGTACAGTTTCCTTTATAAAACAGTACCTGTCAACTTTTATTGGTAATATATGTGTCTGGATATATGCACTCAACCTTCTGTAGGAGCATTCTCTGCAACATTTGTGGCCATGCTGAGACAGTATTGCAACCTCCTGTGAGCATTATTAGTAAGAATCTAGAATCATGTGCACATGCCTGTAGAGAGTTTCTAAGGTGGGTTAATAGGGGTGGGAAGACCCATGATAAATGTGGATGGCACCCTTCCATGGGCTGTGGTCCTAGACTGACTAAAAATGAGACACTGAGTGGAGCACCATCTTACCTCTCTTACCTTCATGGTTGAAGATGCAATGTGACAATTTGCCTTCTGTGTCTTCTGTGTGGCTTCCCTGCTGTGATGGACTATATCCTCAGATTGGCAGCCCAAAGCAACACCCCCTTCCTGTGGTTGTTCCTGTTGGTGTTTTGTCAGAGCAATGAGAAAAGTAATTAATATACTTCCATTTCCAGTGAAAAATACAAGTGTTCGGGAAGTCGATAGATTGTTCTCAAAGTACCTAGCCAGCCGTGATAGACTGATACTTGAAC
The DNA here is from genome assembly GCF_903995425.1 of Onychomys torridus. Classification (NCBI taxonomy): domain Eukaryota; kingdom Metazoa; phylum Chordata; class Mammalia; order Rodentia; family Cricetidae; genus Onychomys; species Onychomys torridus. The sequence goes on along the minus strand of NC_050443.1, from coordinate 52,904,737 downwards.
CCATGAGTGTCCCTGGCATATCCTTTATCACCAGGATAACACAGATGTACAGTCAAGGTTTCTATGGTATTGCAGACAATCTTTAGCTTAATAGTGTTTTGATTTAGGATTTTTCTGCTTTATGGTACTGTGGAAGCAGTATGTGCTCAGTAGAAGCCCTATTTCCGATTTTAAATTGAGGTCTTTACCCAGGACAGTGTGGCACTAGGCAGTGGCAGTAAGGCACAGCTCCAGTCAGCCGAAGGGGTCACATGAGGAAAAGGCTGCTACCTGGTAGTTAACAGTGATGGCAGGGAAGGTGGACTTAGTGAATTTTCTTTTGGGAGATTTACAACTTATACACGGCCCATCATGAAAAGAAGAACACTGGTATTTCCAAAGCATATTGTTTTGGCTTCTTTCAAATGTAACATTTTGAGGACTAGCAGTTCAGAAAACTGTTATACCCTCTGACACTCTAGTAATGGGAAATGGTCATTTTCTTCTTTTTTTCTTTTTTCTTCATTTTCTTTTATTAAAAAGGCCAGTTCCAGGCATTTAGATTCCAGCAAGCCCTCAAGTTCATATTTTCCTAGTAACTAAAGGAATATAATAAAAATAAAAAAGTCACAGATATTTTACTATATGAAAGCCTCTTTATCATGAGGCCAGGGCTACCACCAATACAGTTACAAATTTCTGTGTGCTTTCAATAAGTTGGATTTTCCTCAACTTTGGAACTAAGACAGGCTTTTAAATAAAAATTCTGGCATGTCTGATATTTTAATCGACACTGATTCAATAATGGCTTTCACACTGCTGTTATTTTGTTTTCAAATTAACCAGAAAAGAGATCTAATAATACCAATTTTATTGATATCTTTCTTTTAGGATTTGGGTAGTGTGTTAATGTGAAGCAATTGCATGTACTACTACACCCTTCTTACTTGTTTCCATAACAAGATATTGGTGTTACTCAAATCCAGTTTAACAGAAAAATAAAAAGAAACTGAAAGGAGGATTTATGAAGATCTCTAAAACATCCATCCTGGGCTCTGGAAAATAAAGGGGACATTTCAAGAATTCATTTTTATTTGTGTGATCATAAACTAAAGACTAGAAAGGACTTGCATTTGTGGGGAACTGCAAGTTGTAGGCTTATCAAAAGGAGTACAGCTACTATTCTCTAATTTGAGGCTGAGATGTAAAATACACCAGAACTCATTACACTTTTAAGTTTGTGTCTTAGAAAACGAAAGTGAATTCTGATCCTTCAAAATGAAAAGAACTTTCTTGAACTGGGCTTGGTTACTCACACCTATAACCAGCATGTGTAGACATGTGTACCACAGTGTATGTGTCTACCCAGTCACTGCTGGGCACAGGTTAATTGCATGCTTTCAATACTGTGAATAAGTGGCAAAGATGGAGAAAGTGAAGGCATGTGTGGCATTTTGATTTCATGTCTTTTAGATACAGGATGGTTTGATCATGTTTTTAATTTTTGAAAGAGACCTTCGCACTGCTGTCTATAGTGAATACTAATTTACATGTTCAGCAACAGTGTTTTGATGTTCTTTTGTTTCTCCAGACCTCTGCCAATATTTCTTCTCTGTTTTCTGTTTGACATACCTCACTGTGCTGAGACTGAGATGGTACCCCACAGTGATTTGATTTGCACTTTGCTGATGATGCAGGATGCTGAGCACCTTTGTACACACCGGCTGGCAATTCACAGGTCTTACTTTGAGAAATATCAACTCAGATTTTTTACCGCTAGGCTATTGAGTTTTTTAGCTCTACATACACTTTGAATATAAAGTCCTTACAGAATCCTTACAAAATAGACGCTGTACTATTCTATCTTGAACAAATTGGGTTGCACATCACAGTCCGGCTTGCACTTACATAATGGATAGTTAAAAGCATTACTCATCATTTCCACCTCAAGCCTCTCACAATCAGGTTACCCTTATTTCCTGCATATTGAACCCTGTCATTTATGTCTCTGTGATTTCTAACACTCTCCACCTTCTGTCTTGCAGAGACAATTGTTGATATTTATTATTATGTAAATAATGATAGAAAGATGTCTGTCCCACATTGTGTCCTTTATCTAGAATGATCCTTTAAAAATTGTTCTGCATAACAATGAGACAATCTGGGCTCACCAGACACTTATTTCTTTGATCTAGAATGAAGTTATACATGGCATGGTGAGTATAAATGAAACCCATTGATCTCGATTTATAGCACACAGTATAAGCAGTGAGAGTTAGAACAAGGGCAGACATAACATGGCTCATTGACTATGCAGGCTCTTAAGTTTGTAAAGACCAGAATTATATTCAGATATTCAGATTCCATTTAGGAATTATAGAAGCCATACCCTTGAAAGGAGACTGAGCACATAAAAATCTTCACAGTGAGCATTTCTAGAATAATAATATTTGACACAGATAATGGGTATTTGCTCAAATTCTAATAAAATATTATGAAACAGAGCTTCAATACAACCTAAGATTTTCAACTCTTAGTTTTTTTGTGTGTGAGTACTTAGCTCACATGTATGTGAACCATACATGAGCCTAGTGCCCCCACGGAGGCCAGAGGAGATTGTCATTCATCTTCTCTGGAACTGGAGTTACAGACAGTTGTGAGCTGCCATGTGGCTGTTAGGAACTGTTGTCAGACTTTCTCTGGACCCCAGTCCCCAAATAATGACACAGAGATTGTTTTTAATTATGAAGGCTTGTTCACAACCAGCTCTCATAACTTAAATTAACCCATTCATATAATCTATGTTCTGTCACATGGCTCGTTACCATTCCTCCATAATGTATGTCTGCCTCCCTTCATGTCTGCTGTCAAAGCCCACCTTTCTTCTTCCCAGAGTTTCTGTCTCTGCCTAGAAGTCCCACATAACCTCTTCTGCCTAGCTATTTGCCATTCAGATCTTCATTAAACCAATCAAGTGCCTTAGGCATGCAAGGTAAAACAGTGGCACATCTTTACAGTTTGCTCAAATATCCCACAGCAGGGGATTGCACCTGGGTTGTTTGTTTGTTTGCTTGTTTGTTTTTTCAAGAGCAGCATGTTCTCCTAACTGCTGAGCCATCTATTCAGACTCACAATGTAAGAATATTTTCTTCTACTTAAAGCTAAAACTAATTTTTTAAAAAACCCAAGGCCAGATGGTTTCAGCACAGAACTCTACCAGACTGTTAAAGAAGAGGTAATGCCAATACTCTTCAACTTATCCAACAAAATACAAACAGAACGTTGCCCAATTCATTTTGTGGAGCCACAGTTCTCCTGATACCCAAACCACATAAAGACAAGAATTACAGACCAATTTCCCTTGTGAACAAAGATGCAAAAGACATTCAGTAAAATACTTAGAAACCAAATAGAAGAACACATCAAAAAGATCATCCACCATGATCAAATAGGCTTCATTCCGGAGAGGTAGAAATGGCTCAATAAACAAAAATTAATAAATGTAATCCACCATATAAATATACTGAAAGAAAAAGGCCATATGATCATCTTATTAGATGGAGAAAAGGTCTCTGAAAAAATTTAACACACCTTCATGATAAAGACCCTGGAGATATTAGAGATGTAAGAGACATACCTCATCATAATAACGGCAGTTTACAGCCCATAGCCAACAACAGCTTTAATGAAGAGAAATTCAAAGAAATTTCACTAAAATTAGGGACAACATAAGCTGTCCACTCTCTCTGTACTTATTCAATATAATACTTGAAGTCTTAGCTAGAGCAATAAGGCAGCTGAAGGAAACCAAAGGGATACAAATTGGAAAGGAAGAAGTCAGAATATCTTTATTTGCAGATGAAAATACTATATACGTAAATGACCTTAAAAATTCTACCAGGGAATTCCTACAACTAATAAACACTTTCAGCAAAGTATCTAGGTTCAAAATTAACTCAAAAAAGGAATCAGTAGCCTTCCTATCTACAAAATACAAAGTGAATGAGAAAGAAGTCAGGCAAACAATACTTTTCACAATAGCCTCAAATAATATAGAATACATTGGGGTGACTAAGTAAAAAGCCCAGAATAGCTAAAACAATTCTGAACAATAACAGAACTGCTGGAATTTTCACTATTCCTGTTTTTAATTTGTATTACAGAACTATAGTAATAAAAACAGCCTGCCATTGGCATAAAACGACACATTGATCAATGTAATCAAATTGAAGATACAGACATAAATCCACACATCTATGGACACTTTTTTTTTTAAAATAAAGAAGCCAGAAATACACACAGAAAAAATAGATAACATTTTCAGCAAATGGTCATATTAGATGGCTGTATGTAGAAGACTCCACATAGATCCATACATACCACCCTGCACAAAACTCAACTCTAAATGGATAAAAGACCTCAACATGAAACCAGATACACTGAACCCGATTGGGAGAAAGTGGGAATAGCTTTAAAGTCATTGGCACAGGAAAAGATTTTATGAACAGAACGCCATTAGTGCAAGCACTAAGATCAACAATTAATAAATGAGACCTCATGAAACTGAAAAGCTTCCACAAGGAAAAGGACAACACTGCTTAAAGAGCAGTGGTAAAACCAGACAAAGTTCCTGAAGAGTGCCACTTGCATTCCACAAAAGGGAACGCTCAGGAAAGGGAGCAGCATCTTCTAAGAAACAGGGCTGTTTACAGATGGGGTGGGGGTCTGTGGGATTGGAGTTGGACAGTTCCTCTCTCTGTAAGCTTTCTCTCCCATCATTTGTGGGGAGTCCTCTCCACATAGATGGGATAGTCAGTCTACACTGGAAGCTCTGCTTCCTGCCAAGGAGAATGTGGGATATTTGGAGCTGATATTCTATAATCCTATCATTGAAAGTCATAAAGATATGAGCAGGAAATAATCCAGGGGAGATGACAGAAGCCCGTCATCTAAAATAGATGAGACAGTTGAGTCAACAGGACACTGCCTCAAGACACAGGAGGTAGATTAAGAGAGATGAATAGATGAAAAAACCTGACTGAGATCTGACTTTCAATACTTGGAAGATTTTGTGCATCCAGGAGGATATGTCTGCTTAGGAGAAACCAGGGAGGGCCTTGGGAAGTCACTCACTCCTGGCTAAAAATAAAGACCTGAAAATGAAGAAGAAACCAAACAAGACAAACTCGCAAACCCACTGAAGTTTGAAAGCATGTCCCATAATTGCCCAATTCTCTCTGTCATAGATACTCACATTCTTGTAGGAGTCCATCCTTGGTTGTAGTCAGGACCTAAAAATGACTTATAACAAGTCGAACATTGTACAGGCAATGAGACACCACTTCCTTGATTAAGTTGTATAACATTTTATTGTTCGCCTTGTTAGGACATTCTCTTTCTTCCTGGCTTTGATGACATAAGCGTCTGTGTCATTCATTGCTTTATACAAAGGCCCATGTGGTAAAGAATCATGACCAGCCTCCAGTTTATTATATTCAGCACTAATATTAATATTTTGGTCCACTAGCAGCAAGGAACTCAGATCTGCCAACATTAATGTCAATTTAGCAATTCACCTTTCTCTAGGTGAACTTTGAGGGGAGTCCAAGTGCCCTAGTCAACATATCCATTTCATCTTTATGAATTCCTGAAGCAGGTAATACAGCTAAGCTATGGCCAAATTCTGACTTAGAGAACCAGTAAGATAATAAAGTGTTATGAACCTAAGTTTGTGTTGACACTATAACGCAGCAGTAGATAAAGAATACACCAAGCATGCACAAATCAATGCAATAGGGTAGATTTAATGGCTCAAGGTATTTAAGCACAACTTCCAACAAGTAATTGATTGCTCAATTAGCCATAGTAATCAAAGGAAAAGACTTAGCCCTAAAAATAGAATACTAGAATAAAAAATATATTATGAGAAACTGTAGAGACCATTTATTGTAGGTAAAACAACAACAAAGTACTCCATAGAATTAGTTCAAATAATCAGGAAAATAAAGGAGCAAACAACAGAGTATGTGGAGCAGGACATAGAGGGAAGGAGATATATAATCTGGAGTTGGTACACTTAATTATCCATAATATTCTGTAATCAACAAAAATTATGACATGCTGAAAAACAGGAATCTGTGACCCACCAAGAGAAATCACCACTGGTATCCAGATATTGGACTTGCCAGACAAACATTTCAAAGCAGTAATTGTAAATATGTGCAATGCTAAAAGGGAATTCTGCCTAAAGAATTAGGGAAAGGTGTACTGGTCAGATTTCATCCATTATATAATATCAATAAAGAGATCTACACTATGGAAAAATTTTAAAATAAATTAAATAGCAATTATCAACAAATGAATGGTAGGGTTTACCATGTGCTCTTAATGCACCTGCCAGCTTGTTCTTCATGGGACTCTGTGTCTCTTTACTCATTGATGGAACTGAATACCTAAGAAGAAGAGACTTAGGCAAAGAAAGACTTACTTTGGCTTGTGGCTCCAGGAGATCCAGAGCATGGTGGTGGAAGGTCTGACAGCAGGAGTGTGAGGCAGCCGCCCACAGTTGACTAGAAGCACAATGGACAGAAAGTAGGATCATGCTAGCAAACCTCAAGAAAAGTTCCTTTTTTTTTTTTTTTTTTTTTGGTTTTCTGAGACAGCGTTTCTCTGTGTAGCTTTGCGTCTTCCCTGGAACTCACTTGGTAGCCCAGGCTGGCCTTAAGTTCACAGAGATCTGCCTGGTTCTGCCTCTCAAGTGCTAGGATTGAAGGTGTGTGCCACTACCGTCTGGTTCAAGAAAAGTTCCTAATGACCAACTTCCTTTAACAAAGCTCCACCCCCTAAGTGTTCCTCAACCTTCAGCACAGCTAGACATCTAGTGTTCAGACCTGAAGAATATTCATCCTGAAGAAGAGAACATGAAAACACAAATATACAAATAAATAAATATGAAAGAAAAAAGTTCCACAATCTGCTGAAGATTCAATGATTCTAACAAGCTAGAGAGGAAAACAAATAATAGAAAAATGTGAAATGTTAGATATTTACATTCCTCGATATTTACATTCCTCATGTGTTCGAGCTACTTTTCAATATTTTAAGAGCATGTCAGCATCGTCAAACCATGGCATTGCTTCTATTTCCTCAACAGGTCCTAAAAATGTTTTTACCCACGTCTTCCTTTTGTAAAGGGACAGTTTCTATTCTCCTGTAACAGTAAATTTCTTATTTGAAACATTATTCTTGATATCTTTATTAATTCAACCAGGCTTCTCCATCAACACTAAAGAGCTGCTTCTAATCAGATTTACGTTAGTTAATCATGAATTAATCAGATTCATTGAGACAATAGTGAGCAAAGCGCAGGAGCACACCCATGAGCAGGCACTGTCAGCAAATGGCATCACAAATACAATGGATCTTCCCTGAGGGCACGATCCTGTTCCATAACTACACTGTACCATCTGTGCTCTGACGATACTGTGGCGCAGAGGCAGAAGGCAAGCGTGAAAGATATAACCGGAAATTGGCTGAACAAGAGAGACACACTGAGAGTTCACTAACTCCATTCCTCTGAGTTCTTACTATTATGTTACTAACTTGGAAATGCGGTTGGGCAGTTGACAGACATGGTCTGTTTACCTCAAAAGGGTTTGATAATAAATCTGTATATAGACAGGGAATTATTTCCATTTATTCCTTCAATAATTCATTGTTATAATAGCTCAAACCAATATTTGTGTGTGTGACTGGAAAGGAAGTACAAGGGCATGGAGACAGGCCACTCCCATTCTATGCCATGAAGACTGGTTGGGAGTTTGTAGAATGGAAAGAAGTGGTATTTCATGTTGGTAGCTAAGAAATAAGGAGGCTGACTTCCGCTGTTACTCCAGGTAGGAATACTGACATAATTTTTCTGTTGTGCTGTCAAATCAATGAACATATCTGCCTACTCTAGAACATTATTATGGGGAGGTGAGACAAAAGAAAACTTGTTTATTTCTTTGTGTACACCAAGATTATGGTGATCAGAATGCAATAGAATATTAAGTATTAATGTATTCTTGATCTTCCCACATTTGTGTAAGCAAACCAACTAAAAAGAAATGGAAAACAGAAGATGCCTGATTTCTTTAATTGATACCATTTATAGTGTTTTAATTGATTAAATAAATTCATCACATGTAGTTGACTGCAAGGCATATTTCAAACACACTGGCCTGAGATCAAAATCAATTCTCAATCAATTGGTTATGATATTTCGAAGTGTTTCTAAATAAGTAGGTATAGCTAATGTGGGACAAAATTTGGCTCTACAAACTTCCACTGAATAATGAAAACAGCTTTTTTTGGAATATATAATCATTAGAATTCATATTACAAAATAAGGAAGAAAACTTAACAAGAATTTGTTATTGGAATTAGGATAGAGAGGCATTCCTTCTTTACTAGGAGAAGACCCTACTGAGGAGTGCCTGCAACATGCTACTATTAACATAACCCAAGTTCCTGTCTCTGTTTCTGTCTGTCTCAGTCTGTCTCTCTGTCTCTGTCTCTCTCTCTCCTTTTGAAAAGGAAAAGCAATGTTTGCAAAATGAATTAGAAGAAATGCCCAAAATATAATATCCACAAACAGACTTGCTAGGAACAGACACAATCCAAGAATACATCTTAGGAGTCCCATTTCAATGGTATTTACGATGTAAATCAGAATTACCCTAAGCAGCTCACACTCTCTAAGCCTAGGATCCAAACCAGAGGTTCTGATTGAATAGGCGAGGAGTACAGTGAGGTTTGATTTGCCTCTTGATGTTTTGTTTTCTTTATGATGTGCACAAACAGAGAAGCACTGACCAAGAGAGATAAAAGAATGCCATACCTTTGCATAATCTCAGTGTTTAGGTTAGTATTTAAAATAACTAAGTTCAAATTACAGGACAGATAGTTGTGCACAAGTTGTTCCAGATGCCTTCACTCAGTTTCTATATAGTTTTCTGCCCTGCTTCTGCCCATAATGTGAGTTGGGTGGCTGCATCACCTCTAAGCCATAGGATTTACCAATCAGGAACACGGGATGGGGCCACAGACAATGAAAGCTAAGCATTAGCTCATTTGATTCTTTCCAAGGTGTCAAGGAGGCTTGCTGCAGCTGTTGTCCAACCAGGACACCTGTAAATGAATTTCTAAGCAGTCTTATTAAATAAAGAACATGGAGCCAAATACAGGGGTGAAAGCCTTAGAGATCAGGGAAACAGTGAGAGCCACCATCCACCTTACCTAGCCAGCTTTGTAACTTCCAAAATGCCAGGACTTCCTGTCTACCCAGGCTTTTATTATCTTGCTGTTCTCTTCTCTTATTGGCTATTAGCCAAATTACCTCACTTCCTTGTTACTGCCTGTCTGTACAGACCTCCTGGTCTCTATGGTTGGTACTGGGATTAAAAGCATGTGTCACCAAGCTTGGCTTTGTTCCCTAGTGTGACCTTGAACACACAGAGACCCTGCCTGCCAAGTGATAGGATTAAGGGCATGTGCTACCACTGCCTGACTTTTGTGTTAAAAGCTTGCTATTTCCTCTGATCTCCAGGCAAACTTGGTTAACATACAAATAAAATATCACCACATTTCAGCACAAATAAAATATCACTGCAGACACCCCTTTCCACATCTTTTAACTTCATATGCCACTTACAACCTTGGTGTAGATGGTTGATTGATGATGGTTTACAGCTAGTAACAGAAATCTCCCTTGTGACCCATACACAAACCTTCAGTGGGTAGCAGAGTTTGCTCTTCCATTTATAGTGGTTGACATAGTGATGATCTTTGCTGTTCCCAGGCAGTTGGGCTCTCCCTAAGTAACCAGTGCATGGTTTCCTGCTCAGTCATGACATTTGCTCCCTCATGTAGGTAGTAAGGGACAATGCCTCTTCATTTATCTTTAGATTCTTTGGCTCGGGCAATCTTCTGGCACCAATCTGGCTGCATTGAGCATATTGTGGTTTGGATTTATGCAGAAACCCAGAGTGCTTTCCTGGCAAACCATTATCACTGTTCACAGTTTAGAGCCAGGCATGGGACTAACTTGTGGCTGGTGATAACATGCATAGAATGTCCTACCAAGTCTGCCCAGGCCATCCAAGAGTTAGCTCTCCCTGCCTCAGCCAACCCTACTCTGGTTAGTATGGGGTTTCTCAAGGGAGAATGGTTTCTCAAGGACACAAAACAAACAGAAGGGTACCATCAGGAGACAAATATGAGAGTCTTGAATACTTCTTTCAGTTTTAAAGAATTGATTTGGCAAAGCTTATTGTTAAATCCTTTAAGAAGCCTGGGGATGAAAAAAAAAAAAAAAACCTGCTTAACTCTGCCTGTGCCAGTATTTTAAAACTTTTTTGCCCGATATTCTTTTTCATAAGTATTTTTATTAACATCCTATAAATATATTCTGGGAAGTAGTAGGATTTGGTTATGCTAATGAGGCTCAAGAAACAGTCAAACAGATACCTCCTAGAGCCAAGCAGTTTGACTGCTACTTTGAGTAACTTCTTGCTTCAACTCCTTGTGAACTAAGGGAAGGGAGTTTTTCTTTCCTCACTGTCGTTCTCAACTCAGCCAGCCAGCTCTCCACACGCTGCTTCAGCGTGATACTTAGCGTACCTCTCTAACTCTTGAAGGCATCTCTGTATAATGAACATCCGTTCCCACTGTCTGTCAGCAAGGCCGAACAACTCAAAATCTACCCCAAATTTAGCTCTCAGCCCTGTTCCAAAGTGTATTTCTATTTAAAAAAAAAAAAAAAGTAAAGACATTGACTCTCTGCAGAGTAAACCTGCAAATAACATGTATTTGGGAGGAATGAAAGAGCAAGTTCATTTGATGATTGATAGAATCCTGTGCTGTATACAAGGATGACTGAATTATTGGAGGAAGTTCAACCATAGCATATTTGGTTGTGGCACTGGTTGCAAGACAAACTTATAAAACAAAAAGGGAGTATGAAAATGTATCAGGGAAATCTTGGCTTTGTTTAACATCTGAGGGCATTTCAAGAAGATCATGAAAATACAACATAGAGTATTAGAGAATGCCTCGCCAATACGGGTGCTTAAGCAAAGTATTGTGAGGTGGTACAAACAACAGATAGGGAAGGCAGTCATGGACATGAATATGGGTAAACCATAAGAAGAAAAGATAGCACGTGGTTATTAGACAAGCAGGTGGAAGACCATGTTGATGAAATCCCTCCAACTGTCATGAAACATGAAGTGAGTTTGAAGAAATGAAAAACAAAGAAAAGCAGGTGATTGCTGAGCTGAATGGAAGCAGCCCTCCTACATTCATCTCACTGAAGGTAGAGAGTGGAGCTGGAGCAGGATTTGAGCCTTCACCCCTACATCCTAGTCTCTTGGGCACAAGAAGCTACTCTACAGACTATAGAAAGTAAAACCTGAACACTAACCAAGCCACAAAACCCTCCACCTACAATCTGTCCTGCCTACAAGATGTGCCGGAGCAATCAGAGCACAGAACTTGTGGGAATGGCCAACCAATATCTGGTTTAACTTGAGGCCCACCCCACAAGAAGGAGTCCATTACTGCTTGGATGGTCAGGAACCAGAGTCTGGGTAACCCAGAGACCTAGGATAGAACCAAACACAACTGTCAAAAAAAAATGAAATGATTCCTAATGTGTCTTGTCTAGTCATCATCAAAGAGGCTTCCTCATGCAGCAGATGGGAGCAGGTGTGAGTTTCCATTGGGTCACTCCCCTGGGAGATCAGAGAACCCCTCTGGAAGAAGGGGAGGAAAGACTGCAGGAGTCATAGGGGATGGAGGACACCTGGAGAACATGGTCCATTAAATCAACTAAGCAGGGCTCACATGGGCTCACAGAGACCAAAACGACAAGCATGGGGCCTCTGTGGGTCTGCCCCAGGTCCTCTGCATATATGTGATGGCTGTTAGCTTGGTGTTTTGTGAGACTCCTAACAGAGGGAATGGTTGTATCTCTAACACTTTTGCTTGCTTTTGGGACTCTGAATCTTAATAGGTTGCCTTGTCCACCCTTAACATGAGGGCTTTTGTCTTGTCTTATTGTATCTTGTTCTGTCCTATCAGACAGTCATCGCTTGGAAACCATCTCTTTTCTGAAGATGAAATGGAAGTGGAGTGGATCTGGGGGAGAGGGAAGGTGGGAGCAGCTAGGAGTAGTGGATGGAAGGAAACTGTGGTTGGGGTGTACTGTATGAGAGAAGAATCTATTTTCAGTTTCAAAAAAACAAAAAGAAAAGTAGCTAATCAAAACAAGTGTCATGATTGCAGACAAGATGGGGACTCTGCTTGCTCAAGCCCATGGCTTTACTGAGTTTGAAGGCAGGGTCTGAAGCAGAGAAGGAGCAAGCTGTTCATGGGAATGTACTATACATAAACCATGGAGGAACCGATGTGAACAATCGATCCGAAACAATCATTTTCTGCAACTGTTCAGGGCCTCCTTACTGAAATTTCATATTCTTTGCCTGTGAACGCAATCAAAAGGTCACAGCCTAGAGTTTCTTTGTGTGCTTAATCTTACTCCCTGATTGCAGAAGCATTGTTAATATCTGGCATAATCATTCTGACACTTAATACAAAGAATGGAGCTCATGCATACAAAGAGAGGAAAAGTCCCTCTTCACAAGCTCAGTGACTTCTAAGAAGAGAAGGTAGGGCACCCATTTGCATTGCTAGGGTGTCTAGAATAGGGAAAATGGAAGTAGGTGGCAGCAAAAGGGGCTACATTTTCATTATAAATGAAAAATGGGCAAATGTTTTTGTTATAAAACATGTTTAATACTATCTCAGTTTTCTTGATGCCTTAGGCAAGTAAGTGAAGGGACTCTGGCCAGGTAAGCATTGTGAGAGTGGCTCTGGCCATGTAAGCGTTGCGAGCATGGCTCTGGCCAGGTTAGCATTATGGGCATAGCTCTGGCAGGCCTTGCCCTTTTCCCATTCCCTCGTCTTGCTAAAATACTGTTAGATTATATTCCTAAAGCCAGCCACCAAGGTCTATTCTCTTATTTGGCCATTTCCTCCTCCTGAGGCTCACTACGAAAGGTCCAGTTATCAAAGTATTGACTTCCAGCAATCAAAAGCCCTGTTTGGCTCATCTAATTAACACACTCAATTAAAATAAAAAACCTTATCCTAACATGGAGTTTCCTCTTTACCTTTATAAATCACCATTTTCCTAAGGGCTTCATCTGTCTCTTCTATCTAGAGGCAGTCCTTTGTCCTAAATAGCCTCACCTGCTCTCCCTTGTTCCCTTTCCCCTTCTCCCTTATTCTGTATCTCTTGTCTTTGTCTCTTATTCCCTGCCCTTTGTCCCTCTGGGACAAATCAATCTCCTTTGTGCTGAGAACTTGGCCTTGGGGGCCCTGAGCCAATACTTTTCCTTTCAACAAACATTAGGTTACAAAGCTGAAATGGCATTTTCTGACTCAGGATTAATTTCTCAGAGTCTTGCCTTCCTCCATTTTTTTCATTCATTCATTCATTCATTCATTCATTCATTCATTTGTGCATGTGTGTGTGTGTGTGTGTGTGTGTGTAGGAATGCACATATGCCACAGTATGCATGTGGAAGTTAAGTGACATTCCACCATGTGGGTTCTGGCCATCGAACTTGGGTCATCTCGCTTGGCTGCAAGTGCCTATTCCTGCTGAGCCATCTTGCTGGCCCCTCCAGCATTGTTTTTGACTGACTAGTACTGCAGGTCAAGTCCTTCAATAAAGTACATTACTTAATAATCTGCTTTCTTCCAAGGAACTTCTAGAGATGAATTCCTCTCCTCTGAAGTCCCATGAGACTAAGTTTATTCCTCAAGCCTCTCCTTAATGGGAAAGAGTGAATAAATTCTGACGTCAGTATTTCCATTCACCCCCCTTAGATGATTCCATGCAATCATGATATGAGGCTCAAACTGGGAAGTGTAGGGGAGAAAGATGATAAACTACAGGCCCAGGCTATCTGGTAGACCTTCAGAAATAGCTGGAATTCACCAACACTTGTGCATACGAGTGAATGCATATGTGTGAAGGCGTATGTGCGTGCGTGCGTGTGTGTGTGTGTGTGTGTGTGTGTGTGTGTGTGTGTGTGTGTGTGCATGCTGGTGCACACTCACGCACATGTGTGTGTGTGTGTGTGTGTGCCTGGGCATGTGTGCTGCATTGATAATTGATGACAGATAACAAGATGGACACTTAGCTTAGAGGAGGGGGCAGTAATGGGGAAGGGAGTGATGCCCAAGACACTAGGCAGGCATCAATGCACACAAAGAGTGATGGTTGTAAGGGAGAGCTTCCTCACAAGAAGCACAGTGCAGGTACTCACAAAGCATTTGTCCCTGCAGTCAGCCACCTGCAGGCTGCAGGCTGCAGACAGCTGAGGTGATTGACATTAGGGAGAAGCTCAGAGGGTCTAATCCCAGCAGGAGAACTGACTCTTGCAGATCTGCTGCTGTGTTCTATCCCTCCCCCAGGGCATCCCACTAACATGTTTTACCTGGGAGCACTTCATCTGTCAGGTAAAAATGAAGATAAAACTCCATTGAGGAGCAAGCGAAGTGTTCCTGAATGGGCTTTGGCAGGGCATCACTGGATAATCCTGTCCCATGTTCTACAGCATTTCATAAGCCAACTATATTGGCTGACCTTCCTTTTAACAAAAAGGAGATAGCAGGGTGGATATATGCAATTCATATGTAGTTTATAGTATACACTATTTACTATATACATATTCATATTATAGATATATTTATATACATATTCATAAGTAGATTGATAATATGAATATATATAGCATTTCCTTCCTAACTGAATGCATAATCTTGGGGGAAAAGTCATATTTAAAATAAATAGAATTACTGCTACACATAAAGGAGATGTATCTTTTCTTTCCTCATTCTTGGCTTATGTAACAGGTTTGTTTTGTGTCACCTGGGGCCATGCCCTAAGACCATCTTCAGTCTTGTTTTCATTAGGTTTAATACATGTCCATGGCTCCTAAGAGAGACATAAGACACAGGGAAATAAAAAAGGATTTGAAAGGCTAGAAAACAATCCCAAGCTAGTGATTATTAACATGACTTTGCCTGCAGGTCCAAGGGCCTGAATTGCTGCCTGATCCCGGAGCTGTGGCTGATGTGTTTATGAGTCTGAGTTGCTTCTGTCCCCTAAGGAAGCTGAGTGCAGTCACCTGAACACAGTCCAGGCTCCCCTCGCCATTCCTAGAAGGTCCTTGGATGACCTCAGGAGCCCTTGTTTTTCTCAGCCTGACAACTCTGATTTCCTTATTCTCCCAAGAATCAGAAGTCGAGTTAAACCCGCCCATCCAACGCACCACGGGAGAAATAAAGGCGTGGGAGTAGGCAGTGAGTTGGGCTGATAAAAAGGCTGTGTCCCTAACCGCTAGGTGGACCAAGGCAGAGGAATAGAAAGGTTAATTCTGAGTACCTAGGGGTCAGCCAAAGAGGATAAAAGCCAAGGACAGCAGCAGAATTGATGACAGACATGCTCGGAGAATATGAAGCAAGGACACTTGTCATTCAGAGGAGAAATGGCTGCAGGGGCAAGTTCAAACCTGGACAACCAGAGTAGGCAGTGATTGATAGGTGAGAGACTGGGAGAGATCCGTGTCCTTATAAACAAGAAGCGACTTCGCAAGAACTGGATTTAAAGAAACAAGAATAGGTTCTGGGTGCTGGGATGGGTAGAGTAATAATCCACAAAGATACTTCCCTCTGCAGCAGGATTGCGGGTGTAGAAGACGTGTTGCCGGGATCTCAAGTCCACCATCTAGCTTCATTTTGTTTTTTGTGGACTGCCTCCCTGGGATGCTTCTCGTATTTTGCTCCCTTTCTTCTCTCTCTCATTGCTCCAATTTCTCTCTTGATTTATATACAACCCAGGGCAGTAGCACAAACTTGAAATGGACTAATTTTTTCACTGAATTTCATGTATTGTATCATTTGAGTCTCAAACTCTGCACATGTATGTATAGGTGGAACTGTATGTTAGTAGGATGTGTGTGTGTGTGTGTGTGTGTGTGTGTGTCCCATTTGCTTATGGGAAAGCACTACTTTGTAACTATTTACCAAGTAATGAGCACCAGGCTGGTTACCTGACAACAAATCAGATTCCAGTCTCTCTCAGCAGTTGGGCAGGGTCTAAGGTATTAAAACTGGCCTGCCTGCTAATTCACTGGTCTACCAAGGTTTCATGGCTGCTGGCAGGAAACATTAGACTCCTAGGGTAAAGACTGAAAGCGCATCCCAGTAAGCAGTGTGATCATCAGCTTATTTACTTGTCTTTAAAGCTGTGTTAATATTCCACATAGTAGCTGTATGTCTAACAGAAACAGTTTTGAGGAAGAAAGCTTTGTTTTGGCTCCGGGTTTCAGAAGTTTCTGTTCTTTGCCACTTGATCCTGTTGCCGTTGGGTCTGTGATGATGTGAGCATTGTAGACAGGGTACACACAGAGCAAAGCTGATTACCCCATGGCATCCAAGAAGCAAAGGAATGGAGAAAAAGGCATGGGAGTCCATCATCTGCTTGAAGGGCATTTCTCTAATGAACTAGCTTCCTGTCATTAAGACCTGCTTCTTGAAGATTCCCTTACTTACCCCAGAATAGTGTTCTTAGCTAGAGGCATAACCTCAGTACTTGTGCCTTCTGATAAGGTCAAATCAGAAGAGCCACCAAGACCCACTGAACAGTGCAGATGAGATGTAACAGCTACATACACAAAAGGTGAGTTGGTTGGCAGGGGAAAGAAACCTAAGCTAAGGAAGTCTAATTCTTCCACTGTGGAGAATAAACATGCCTTGATCTAGAAGGGGATATTATCTCTGTATTCTAAGTGGGACAGGGTTTTGTTTTTCAGATGGTATTACATATTACCTAGGTTAACGTCCAACTTACTACATGGCTGATGATAGCCTTAGACACTTGATCCTAGTGACTCTCTCTTTTAAGAGTTAGAATTCAAGAGGGCATTCCATCTCACCCCACTTAAGGTACCATCTCTTTCTTCCTAGTGTATTTACTAAACCAACATCCTTGAAATTGTAGCACGAAATGCAGACAGTCAATTGGGTCATCTCAGGAGATGTACAGAAATTAAATAAAACATATTAATGGTTGCCTTTCAACCATTCTTGTTTCCTAACTTTATGGAAGTCACATCCCCTTTCTTGATTTCATATTTCATATCTTTAAATAATAAAGAAGTTAAATTAGATCAGTTCTAAGATAATTTATAGCAATGAAATTAGGATGACTATTTTTTTTTTAAAGAGCACTTTTGTCAAGATTCAGTCTTTCAAGGTCTGATAATCTCAGGATCATTCTTGCACCCAGGAGATCAGTGATGGCTGGCATTACACACACAGAGACACACACAATCAGTATGTCAGCAAATGTACAGATTGATTTTTAGAGTGTGTGTGTGTGTGTGTGTGTGTGTGTGTGTGTGTGTGTGTGTGAAAGCCAATGGATTGGAAGCTGTTACTAGAATGAAAGGCAAATTGTGATATCTTATTTCTTTTTCCATCATTCTAATTCAATTGTAAATGTGTTTTTCTTAGTTTAAAGACATGTGAAAGAGACTGCAATTTTCTCTTGCTTGAAAATTTCTTTACTTTCAATATTTTCTGCTCACTCTCATCATGAACTTGTTCTGGGAGTGAAATGATTTGCAGAAAAATCAGTCCTGCTGATCCTTGCAAAAACAACCAGGTCATTATGAAAAGAACTCAGGCATCTGCTGCAGTAGCTTTGGTAACCTGCCAGTGTCGACCACAAAGTGCTAATGGTGGTGGTGTCTCTCAGATACCTCTCATCTGGATGGCTGTGTGAACCTGCTGACATAGGGCTCTAAGGTGTCACCTTCTAGGTCTAAACTCCCTTTACAAAATTAAAGCTGACATGCCCCAGCTTCTTTATTACATAATGACTTTAGGGATAAGGATTCACATCTTCATGTACATCATTTATCTCTGACATATCTCCCTTTGAAGGGGATGAACAGAAGTCCCTCTAATGGCAGACACTGAAGCCACTAGTATTTATTTAGGACCAGAAAAAGCTCTGTATTAACTGATTGGGGTCACCTAAGGTGACTGGGAAACAGATATTTACATTACTATTCATAACAGTAGCGAAATTACAGCTATGAAATCGCAACGAAATAATTCTGTGGTTGGAGGTCACCACATCATTAGGAACTATATTAAAGGGTGGCAACATTAGAAAGGTTGAGAACCACAGCTCTAGCCCATTAATGAATTCTTAGATGGATTTATATACACTGGTCAGTCAAACCTGACTTTCATCAAACAGATGATGTACTCTGGGCATCTTTATGCTTGCCCTGGTCTTGGGTGTCTTTCTTTCCTGCTTTATGTATTCCTACAGCAACAGCTCCATCTTTCCATCACTACTGGGGCTTGTGGTTATCAAGCCTGCTAGAGCTGATGTATGTGGACAAAGTGCTTTAAATTTCATGAATCAGCAGAAGATCATCGGCTGGGTTTCTACACTGGGCTGTATACTTCCCAAGCTACATGACATACAAGATGGCTTTTCCTGGTTCTTGGTAAATATAAGCTGTTGACCCTATGTGGGTATTATTATCTAATTTTCCCCAAGATAACAGTGAGTACAGTAGTGCTGAATCCCTAAGGAGTAATAGCTACTAGATAAGTGCACTTGGTCCTTGCTAATAAATCTGTTTCTGAATGTCAGGTTTTATAAGCTACACATGTTTGTTCAGTGATACTTAAGTGGACACACAAGCCAAATAGAGCAAAGTTGAGTAATTTGTTCATCAATCCTATTTTCTATCTCTTATTTGGGCCATTCCTTGGGAGTCCTCCAAAGATGACCAAGATCCCAGGGAGATCCTTGGTGGCCAGCTCTTTCATGGGTAAGACTGAAAATTTCACCAAACTCTGGCAAAGCTGTGTTATACAATGGCCTCTTTCATGGTTCTTGATAACTTCAAGTACAGTCCCCCCAGATCTCCTACCACATCTTTACAGATACCTCCTCTATCTAGTTGTTGGCTTAATCACGTTCAAGTCATATGATTTATTGAGTTCCACTAAAGCCAAGATCAATATGCTTCATTGTTCTAACATGTAAGTATCAGTGAGTTTGAGGGAAGCTAAATTGCCCAGATGCCTTGGGATATGGACACCCACAGTGCATCCTACTTTCCAGCCATTAATAAGTACCTATTAGATTTTAAAAAATCCCTCTGCATCAGTCAACTTTACTTTACTACTGCAAAATAGCAGAGGCAGCTAAGTTCATACAGAAAAGAGACCTAGTTAGTTCACAGCTTTAGAGGCCAGAAGTCCCAATACCTCTGCAGAAGGAATACTTCATGGCAGATGGCAGGAGTCCATGCATGGAAGGGTCAGATGGTAAGGCAGGAAGCAGAGATGCACTAAGGAAGCCTGCTGGTTTTTTATAAGAATCCTCATAAAAACTGGAGGGTGGCATGAAAAATACTCTAATAAGTTGTGAAGATGGGGCTTGCAATGACCCCCCACCCCCAGGCTCTGGATGCTCAAATGTTTCTCTTCCTCCAAATATGTACAGTCACCATGGAGAGCAAATCTCCAATTACACACCACCCTGACACACGCACTTGGAAGATACTGAAACACCCCCCCCCCCAATCTCTTCTTGCTTAGATCTAAATGCCTCTTGTTCAAAGCAAGGCCATAGTGTATCAGTGCCAAGATGCTTCTTGACCAGTTTACCACACTGATTACCAGGGGTGAAGTTGGTGTTGTCCCCTTTACCTCTTTACTTTATTCAGTAGCCAACTTCAGGTATTCTAGAAATACAGAATAAACAAAGGCATTACATTTCAAACACTAGTTTATGTCATATCTCTTGGTGTTACTATTAATAATTGTGTGCTAAATGGTCTATTTTTTATATTTTGAAATGTCCATTAAATTTGTGAAGAGAACTTTCTCTTCTCATGGATGCAATTTACTCTTCTTTCTTTTTGAAAGGGGATACAAATGAATTTTAGCACTTCAGTGCCAAGCAAAGAACTGACCACTTGTCTAAATAGTTCTAAGTTTGAGTTTGTCAACCCTGAAATCCTTTTGTAAGTTTTAATTTCAAAGAATGAGTTCTATTGAACTTGGTTAATTATTCATTTTTTAAGGCTCAGTGGAAGGGTGAAGTTTATGTTCCACTGAAGCTGAACTATCAGCATTCAATATTTTGTTTTCTTAGAGATCAATCATGTGACGTGAACTATTTTTCATTATTATCACAGTTTAATTTTACTTAAAAAATATTAAATTTGAAGAACAGCTGTGGTAACACATGCTTTTAATCCCAGTGCTCTGGAAGTGGAAATGGAGTTAGGAAAATTGGAGGTTCTTGAGTTCTAGAGCATTCTGGCCTCCCTTTTAAGACTCTGCCTATAAATAACTAAATAAGTAAATAACTGAAATGGAGAATAAATTTGACAATGTTTGCTCTTATTTTGATGTCACATGATTTTACTATCCCCAAGTCATGAAATTTCAAATCTAGAACCTACTTCCTCCTCCAAGAGTTCCCGAGGCAGAGTTTGCTTCTCAGTTACAGGCTTTGCTGCTTGTAGGACCCACAGGTGATGCTGTAATTGGCTTTGATCTGGCCTGTGAAGTCACCTACACAAACACCTCTGGAGGGTAACTTCTGAGTGTCAGAAGTGTCCACTTTGACTTCCTCTTGACAAACTCATTCTCACATTCTTTTCAGAGACAAATATTTTGAAAGTGAAGAGTGTGAGAGGCTGCTAAATATTGGCTTTCAAAGACTCAGAGTCACATGATGTTTGCTCGGGTTACCTCTTATTCGTCTATACAAAGCATGATGTTTATTCTTGAATGCACTTCAGGGCTGAGGCGCTGCTGGGCAAAGAAATATGCAGCAAAGAATGTAAACATGGCTGGAACTTGCTTGGTTCTGTCCATACAAAAATTTGTGCTGGATTTAAGCAATCAAAAAAAGAAAAGAAAAGAAATGGAGAATGAGAAACAGGTAAGACTTTAAGGACAATGCCATTGTAGATCACAATGAGAAGAGCAAATACTCCAAACACCCTTGGCAAAGATCTTTTCCCAGACTTGTATGCTACTGTAGTTGAAGAACATAACATTGTTAAATGGTTTAAAATAACTGAAAAAAAAAAGTTCTCCATAAGCATGAAACCATAGGCCTAGTAAATTATAGTCTTAGTGTCATTTAAGTCAACTGAAAAATAATTCGTAAAGAATCAGCAGCTTAATTTGATTGCTCAGCACTTCTTCCTAAAACAGGGAAAGGGCAGGCATCCACAAGCCAGATCACCACGGATGGCCTCCAGGAACCCTACTGAGCAACTGAAGAACTCCCAGCTCATCTTTCCTCTATGACATTCTGTCCCTTTGGCTTGCCTTGCTTACAGTGTCTGGGGCCTGGGTTTTACATCTAGTCGTGATTTGAGTCTGCATTGGCCCTGTTCAAATCAAGGCCATTATGTCAAGATATGAAAGTTCAGGCCCAGAGACCTCCTAGTTTTGTGGCAGTCAACAGATCACCTCGTGTTCTTCGAAAGAAAATGGACAACACCCTTCATCATGCTCTACATGTTCATGAGGACTGATGAGAAGGTGAGAGACACTTCTGGTCAAGAAGGCACTCTGTAAGGGGGAAAGCAGAGGGCAGCAGAAGAGAGGAGATTAGCTATTCACTGAAGTTCGAATTTCGCCATTTTCAGCTCTTGTCTGGTTCTTACTGTTCAACTTATGGTTTGTCTTCATGACGATCTCCCATGTCAACATTGTTCATTTCTTTTCCAATCTCGAATTGAATTTTTTCCACATTTGAGACTGCCATTACATTACCTGAATCCTTGAACATCTCTGGATGCCATACTACTTGGTTTCATTTGTTAGGAATTTATGTTTTCCCTGCTTTAAAATTCTGTAGACTGTCTAATGAGAATAGGACCACAAAATCCTGAAAATATTGTTCTGTGTGAGAGCTGCTATTTTTTGTTGTTGTTTTTAATTTATTTTACAATTTAATTTAAATTTACACATCAGCCACGGATTCCCCTGTCCTCCCTCCTCCAGCCCCCCTTCCCCCAGTCCACCCCCCCTTCTCATCTCCTCTAGGGCAAGAACTCTCCTGGGGATTCAGCTCAGCTTGGAAGATTCAATGGAGGCAGGTCCAGTCCCCTCCTGCCTTCACCCAGGCTGAGCACAGTGTACCTGCATAGGCCCCAGGTTCCAAACAGCCAGCTCATGCCCTAAGGACAGGTCCTGGTCCCATTGCCTGAGGACCTCCCAAACTGTTCAAGTTAATCAACTGTCTCACTTATCCAGAGGGCCTGATACATTTGGGGGCTCCTTAGCTATTGGTTCATAGTTCATGTGTTTCCACTAGTTTAGCTATTTGTCCTTATGCTTTTTCCAATCATGGTCTCAACAATTCTTGCTCATACAATCCCTCCTCTGTCTCGCCAAGCTGCCTTTTATCTTCTGTTTTTAGATGCAGAAACGAGGTAAGTCATCTAAGTACGTGGCGCACAGGAAATAAACAGATGCACGTGAAGTCCACAGACCACCCACTTGCCCCCTATTGCTACAAATTCTGCCTTTGTCTTTATTTTATCGTGCATATCTTACATTGTCTCTGTGGGTTATTTGAGAGGACTTGGTGAGTAGCTAGTTCCCGAGAAGCTCATTCCATCATCATGACAATGGAGAAACCTAACACCGTGCCTCCTCTAGTTATTTTCTTAAAAATAACATTAAGACTCATTTCCAGTGATTGTTCATTAAAGTTTGGCATATGTTCTAGTTTGCTCTCTATCACTGTGATAATACCATGACCAAAGGCAACCTGTGGACAAAACGGCTTATTTGGCTTCCATGTCTGATTCACAGTCCATCATTGAGGGAAGCCAGAGTAGGAACTCATGATGGGAATCTGGGGACAAGAACTGAATCAGAAACCATGCAGGAAAATGCTGCTTACTGGCTTGCTCTCCAGGCTCAGATGCTATCCTTCTTATACCATCCAGGACCACCTGCCCAGTGATGACACTCCCCATAGTGAACTGCACCCTCCCACATCAATCATCAATCAACAAAATATCCCCGCAGACTAGCCTCCAGGCCAATCTGATGGAAGCATTTTTCGCCATAGAGCCTCCACTTTCCCACCACACACAGGCTACAAACCAGTCAGTGCAGCATACGTACAGAGAAACAGCAAGTGCACACATCTGTTGATTGGACTCCAAGGTGCTTCCAATATTTGAAAACATGGATCAGTTTGTTAGCTTTTAAACTTCATTTTTTAATATCCCACATTATGCCTTTTTATGTCCAGAACTGTGGGATTCATCCAAGTTTTGCAGCCAGATGAATTTAATTTGTTCTCAGTAATGTATAGCAGATACAGTATAGAACAGAAATTTAATTATAATACTGTTGATGGATATTTGAATTGTTTCCAGTTAGGGATTATTATATATGCTGACACTGTGAGCTCCTTGGGCATGCTTTTGGAAAACACAGACATGAATTTCTATAGGGACTGGACACAGGACGAAAATGCAGGTCACCCAAGGTATGCATGTTCTTGTTAATAGGAGCAGATTTCTGTTCCTAATGGGGTGGGGGAATAAGAAGCCTCAGTGTTCCACATCTTTACAAATATGTGGTATCGATTGTCTTTAAATTTTCACCATCCTGGTAAGTCTACAGTAGTATTTTCATTTTCACAGATCTATTTCACTGTGAGAGGGAATGCCCATCAATGTGCTTATGATACATGTGGATGTTCTCTTCCAGGTGCACCTACCCCAGATGTCTGCAGCTTTTTTCCCTTGCTCCCTCCACCATTGTCTAATTGCTTGATAACAATATGCTATTGTTACTCTCACAGAAGACCTGGCCTCAGTTCCCAGCCCCCAACCTGGTGGTTTACTGTAATTTCTACAACAGAGGGTCTAGTCCATATACATTTACACACATATACATTTACAATCAAACACACAGAATTTTACAAAATCTTAGGGGTTGTGGGGATGCCTTCGTGTTGGAGAGCACTTGCTGCTTCTGCAGAGGAATCCAGGTTCAGTTTGCACCACCTGCCTGATCACTCACAACTGTCTGTAGCTCCAGTTACAGGGGTTCTGACACCCTCCTCCCGCCTCTGTGTGTACCAGGCATACATATGGTACACATGCATGCATACAACTGAAATAGTCACATACATCAAAAATAAATACATCTTTAAAAAACAGCTTATTCTATGATCTAACTATGAATCCCACTAATTTTATAGCCCCCTTTCATTCCCTCCTGTTGTTTCCAGTTTATTATTATGTCATTCTCTCTGCTACTAGCTTATCTTCTAATTATTTTAATGTCAGAACTAGTGGGTACTGCATGCACCATTGACTCACAATTTTTTTTTCATTTTTCTTTATTAAGAAATTTTCTACTCACTCCACATGCTATTCATAGACCCCCCTCTTCCTTTCTCCCACCTCCCAGGCCTCTTTTCCAAGCCACCCTGCAGCCCCATATCCCCCAAATCGAGGTCTCCCATGGGGAGTCAGCAGAGCCCAGCACACTGAGCCTAGGCAGGTCCAAGCCCTTCCCACTGCACCAAGGCTGTGCAAGGTTTGACTCACAATTATAATCTAATGTAGAATTAGTGTTCTGCTCACTTATTGGAGAACTGAAGTGAATTATAATTATGAAACAAAAGGCCAATGTTTTAAATGTTGGCGAAAAAGATGATAAACTTAATTGACACTGGAAGGTGAAAGAAATAAAAAGTGATGAGGAGAAATGCCATCAGTCTGATGTCTTTATAGTGTATAGCAGGTTCTCTACTATATACAGACTGAGTACATTTGGTCTGAAGCAAGAAACAGAAGCTTAGCTGTATTATTTTAATGTAAGGGCAGCCATCAGAAGAACAGGAATCAATGTGCCTTTGCTTCTCCCTGATTGCATTCTGGAATCAGAGCTGCTTTTTCTGTGTGGCAAACCCTATGTTGCAAGTCTAAATGGATAGGAAAGAGTACCCTCAGCATAAGACATGAAAATTTCTTTGTACAATGTTGGGATAGGTCTCTGGTTTATGCAGTGCCAACAGATTCACCATTGTTATATTTTAGTTAAGGAACTAATGTCCCAAGAACAAGGATTCATAACAGAATCAATATGAAGTAACTTGAAATTGCAGGTGGGGAACATTTTGATATTTTTGTCTATTTATTATTTATTAATTATTGATATTATTTTGCAGAGTGCAGGTTTATTCCCAGAGCCTTGCATATGCCTGGCAAGTGATTTACCACAGAGGGAATCTCAAGCCACCAATTTTTGAAACAGGGACTTGCTGTATAGTCTAGGCTGGCCTTGAATCTGTGATTCTTCTACCCCATGTTCTTTTTTTTATTTGGATTAAAAAAATACCCATTAAATCAATAACTAAAATTGTGATGGATACCTTTTAAAAATTATTCAATTTGTTTCTATAATTCCAACTAAACTATTTCAAACATACAAGAGACTTTTGGTGAATTACAAGGAACAAGAAACATTGAAACATATCAGTAAGCAAACAATTGAATTAAGGCTTAAAAATCAAACAAATAGACGAACAAAAGCATTTTAATTTTATTACCATGTAAGAGTGAAAAATAAACATATTTTATACTGATAAAGAACATAAGATGTAATACAAATATTGAACATTAAGTTTAATATATAAAGTGATAAAAATATTACCGTCTGGAACAAAAGTTAATCGCATGAATAAACGGAGAAATTTAGAAAGTGAATTAGCTATTGCAGATGTAAATAACATAGTCATGTAGTCCATAGCTAACAAAGAATGTTTTATGGACACATCCTTGGAAAATGGAGAGGAGTTAAGTGTATCAGGCAATAAGATACAAAACAAGAGCCGCACAAAGGGTGGCAAAATACCACAAAAAAGCTTAAAAACAAACTGTGTTCAACTTTCCATTTTAAAACTTGATTTTTAAAGATGTTAAAAAGTACCAAGTACTATGGTTAATTTACAAGATATCAAGGAAAAGTAAAATGTGACTTCAGGATGTGACTTACACTCTGTAAAGAACCATAAGGTAACCTTCCATATCACATAAATTTATAGATGAATACACATGCACTATGTATGTCACTAAACAAGAAGTGATAAATAAAACAGCCAACTCAGTAAGAAAAGCACAAATAAATAGCTACAGAGCTGGATCTGTCTTTAGGACCAGATCAGTCACTGTAAATGTAACTTGGGAAAGACAGTTCAGAGCACAGATGCATTCTGTACACCTATATTCAGCAGCATCAACTAAACTAAATACAGACGATGTGAACAGATATTAAACCCAGGTATACAGTGACTACAACTAATTCAAGAAAAGACAGAGAAAGCAGGAAAGATGGCTCAGAGGTTAAAAGGTTCAGTTCCTAGCATCCACATCAAGGGGCTCAGAACTCCCTGTAATTGTAGCTCCAGAGAAATTTTCAGGCACTACACACATGTACATATTACTCCAAACACACACATGCACATATACATATATGCACATGCACACACACACAATTAAAAATAAAACAAAATTTTAATCAAAGAAAGAAGAAATAGATATCTAAGGTGTTCTCCATCCTGGCTACATATTAAAATTATGGGAGTGAGAACTGTTTGAAAAAAATAACAAAACTAAAATAAAGCATGCACATATTCCTCACATTCTGATTTAATCACAGTATTGAGCTGGGCATACGAATCATAAAAGAAATCCAAAGGGATTGTGGTATGCCCCCTAAATGAAGTCTTGTTTCTATAGGAAAACTGCTTAGAAGAGTCCAATAGTTTTCAAAGCACCATTCTAAAAAGCACTGCTCCAATGATATGAGCCCCTTCTACATAAACAAAGTAAATATTATGATGCTTTTTAAAGTATGTCATGTCAGAGAAAAACAGAAAAAGCATGACATGAATTTTGTAAGACCAGTTTGCTGAGGAAAAGGAAACTTTGAAGTCTGCATGAGAGTTGAAGAAAACACAAGCTCAGACCAGTCTCCTTCTCTCAGCCAGCACTGAGCAGACCATTACATGAAAAATCAGTAGAATGAAGGAAATCTGCACTAAGGGGTGAAGATATGCTCTCAGTAAGAAATGTAGTAAAATAATTCACAACCTTTAGACTTCTAAAAAGTAACAAACTCTCCATCAGCTTTCCCATTGGCATTTTGATGGGTTGATGCCCATGTATAATACAAAAGAAATTATTTTATTTCAATGAATATAGCAGAATACTTCTTCAATTTGTTAAAAATATCACATATAACCAGTGTGATAATCTTAACATTTGAGAGACTGAGGCAAGAAAACTATCATGAGATCAAGACCAGCCTGTGCTACCTAGTGAGTTTCAGAGAGCCGGGGCTGTAGACAGAGACTTAGTCTCAAACCAACCAACCAACCAACCAACCAACCAACCAACCAACCAATCAATTAATCAACCATTCATCCATCCAATGAACCATCCATCCACCCACCCACTCACCCACCCAACCATCCATCCATCCATCCATCCATCCATCCATCCATCCATCCATCCATCCATCCATCTAAACAACCAAACAACCAATCATCCAACCAATCATCCATCCATCCAACCAACCAACCACCAACATCAACAACATAACAACAAACATCAAAAGGCTAAAGATTCTTGAGAATAATGCTTCAGAGGATTTTAAGTTTATTAACTTTCTGATTAGGTTAGGCACGACAGCTCACTCCTGTAATGCCTGCCCTTGGGAGGGTAAGCCAGGAGGACTGCCATGAGTTCAAGACCAGCCTGTGCTATACAGTGAATTCCATTATAGCCTTGGCTATCGAGTAGAATACTGTCTCAAATAAAGCAAAGTCATCAACAGCCCAGTTGCACTGGAGAGATGGCTCAATGCTTAAGAGCAATTGCTGCTCCTCCAGAAGACCTGAGTTCAGTTCCCTGCATCCACATCAAGTGGCTCACAACTACGTGTATGGTCAACTCCAGGGAATATCTGCACTTACATGCATATACAGAAAAACAGGCACAGATACACACATACAGTTTTCAAAAGTAAAATAAGCTGTTCAAAAAAGAAAAATGTGCAGATTACCAAGCCCACCCGTAAGTTTATTTATTAAAAAAAGGCATATTACCAAATTAAATATAAGATTAGAATGCTAAGTGGCAATACTGGTAAATGGTGGGAGCTATCATCTGAATACACCTTTGTTCTATTTTGGATTGCGGCTTCAAAGAAGCATACAATCAGGGTCATAATCGGTTCATCAATGATACCTTGGGCTGAAGGAACAGATTGCAAGCCAGTGTTATTAATTTTTGTTTGTTTGTTTGTTTTCTCAAGGCAGTGTTTCTCCGTGTAACCGCCTTGGCTGTCTTGAAACCCACTCTGTAGAATAGGTTGGCCTTGCACTCACAGGGATCTGCCTGCCTCTGTCTCCTAAGTGCTGGAATTCAAGGCATGTGACACCACTGCCCCACTGTTACTAATCTTTTAAAGGGGAATTATGAATACTCAGCTTTACATTTATCTCATATTGATATGTTTTAAGATATACAAAATTGTGATCATGATGGATAGCAGGGTGGAATTTGTGTGGTGTTTGGGGTTACCACCTTCCTCTCCAAAGGGTCATGTGGCATTTTCAAAATCACGAAAAATGAAAGGTTTCCAATATAGACAAAATTACATGACTCACATGGAGCTATTATGCCAATTATTTGTGAAAATATTTCAGTGGCAGAAATAGAAGCAAGATTGTCCTGGTGCTGAAGCCAAGGTAAATAATCTAAGGAGCTGTCCTGAAGTTAGTTTAGAATCCCAACCATTGCTGCTTTCTTATGGATCCTGCCACGATAAAAGAATGCTATGGTTCAAAACTGCAGTAGAGCTGGGTGGTGGTGGCGCATGCCTTTAATCCCAGCACTTGGGAGGCAGAGCCAGGTGGATCTTTGTGAGTTCGAGGCCAGCCTGGTCTACAGCGCGAGATCCAGGAAAGTCGCAAAGCTACACAGAGAAACCCTGTCTCAGGGGAAAAACAAAAACAAAAACAAAAACAAAAAACCCCCAAAAAACTGCAGTAGAGATTATTTTCAACATACTTTGCCCAACAGAAAACCTGCCACACAGTGTGCTTTTTATAGTTGTGTTTTGTTTGTCCTGCTGTAAATTATTTGAATTAGTTGCCAATGTTGGAGAATTGGGAGTCTGTATCCAGAGCATCTAGATTTCCTTAAGAAACAGAGACTGTTAAGGGTTGAACCCTCGCTCTCTCAAGGGGAGCTCTGATCATCTGCTTTACAAAAATCCTGCCAACCCCTGTGTCCTGGGTCTCTTGCATCGGTCACTGCCCCAGGGAATAGATTTGGCTTTGTGCCTCACAAATACGGCCCCCAAAGACTCACACATCCCTCCAAAATCTTCAAGAGCTGTTACCTTAAGTTACTAGCAATTGAGAAAGATGCGTTGTGTCCACACTTGCTGTACACATGTGTCAGGAAGTATAGCTTTGTCTGAGACACTGAAGGACACACCTAGAGAATACAGTCTCTCAAGAAGTTGCCATTAGAAAACGGAGACGATAAATTCTGCTTTAAAATTACCATGGACTGAAAGTTCATCAGCTGTGAAAAGAGCATGATGCCCACACTAGCTAGCTTCAAACTCTGTACAATACTTCCCCCATGTGGCCAGATCACAAAGCCAGTCCATTATTGTTCCCTGGTGCCATGTTGCCATCTTCTGGTCTGTTCTGGGACTTCATAACATGCTATTAAAACACTCTAAAGCCACAAATCTCAACAGTTACTGATATTTCCACCAAACTGTGTTTATAACTGCAAATTATTTGTAGATAGTTGCAGCATCACCTGGCCAATACCTAGGGTATCATAAAATCCTGTTTCTAGGAACTAATGCAGATGTTTACAACAGGAAGTTGAGGAGCAGTTATGTTGGAAGAGAAGAAACTATCTATCTAAGAAAGTCCTCAATTGAGATGGGTAAGGTTGGTGATTCTCCAGTGTTTCCTGCTGGTTACACCAGAACCAAATGACATCTCGATAGAAATCTGTTTTTTGGTTGTTGTTGTTGTTTGTTTGTTTGTTTTGTTTTGTTTTGTTTGTTTCTTTTTGTTTCTATCTCAGAAATTTTATTTCAGTCTGTCTTTTTAGGATCTTGGGAATCTGGACTTTTAAATGTCTTCTGACAGTTTGATGAGCACTTTATCTAGGGAATGGTGCTGCTCACAGTGGGCTAGGACTTTCCACATAAATTGAAACAATCGCACAGACAAGTCCACAGACCAGTCCAGTGTAGTCAATCTGTCATTGATCTCCACCTCTGCTTTTGATCTTATTGTCTGCTGAGGGAATGGAAAATAAGAAAAAGCACAGGAGGCAAAGGAAGGAAATGTAAAGAAGTCATCCAGCACAACATGGCTTATGAGAAGGTGCAAAAAGGTAAGGGATCTCTGGCATGAACCCCAATGACAAAGTCAGAAAGGAGGGGGAATGAGAAGAGGACGCCTGGAGGTAGCCTCTGAAAGGAATATACCAAGAACCCAGATTTCTAAGCAGCTAATTATGACAGTCATGATTTTCACAGTGATATTCAGAAAGTATTTTTTTTTCTAGAAGAGCTGGATTGTTAACAGAATGGGTTTTGAGTAAAAGAGCAGCAACATCCAGATGTTAAGAATGTGTTACCTTGACCCTCATTTTATCTTGTTTAACGTGAAGGTCTGAAACAGTCAAATGTGACCTTGGTGCCCTGTCAGCTCTAGCAGACTCCATATCAACTGCTCAAATATCACACTGTAGTCATAACTGTCAGACACTTTCCTTTGCCACATGGGAATGACTCTAGGCCAGATATAGATGGCCCTAG
Organism: Onychomys torridus; assembly: GCF_903995425.1. NCBI lineage: Eukaryota > Metazoa > Chordata > Mammalia > Rodentia > Cricetidae > Onychomys > Onychomys torridus. The sequence goes on along the minus strand of NC_050443.1, from coordinate 52,873,687 downwards.
CGTCGTGACTACTCTTTGTCAGTCCTCTTGGGATCCCATTTCATGGACGAAGAAAGTAAGGTTTACAGAGGTCAAGAAACTCGCCGAAGTATACATAGCCAGCAAGTAGCGGAGCAAGGCTTCAAGCCCTGATAGACTAAGCCCCAGTATAGGTGCTTAACATCATTTTATACCCAGCTGCCACTGCTGCCTCTGCTGCTTCTTCTTCCCCCTCTTCTCCTCTTCCTCCTTCCCCTTCCTCTTCCTCTTTCTCTTCTCCCCCTCCCCTCTCCTCCCCCTACCCTTCCTCTTCCTCCTCTTCCTCTTCTTCCTTCTCCTCCTCCTTCTTCTAACAGAAGTAAGCTTTTATTTCCATGTTTCTCAAATTAAGTTGGTTGAGTTGGTTGCTTTGAGGGATTAGTCAAAGAGCTTCTTAAAGTTGTAACATGTGTATGTGGGGATGGAATCAGGAAACAGCAAAGGGGCCTTTTACCTTTATGCCTCTACATATACTGTTTTCTGCAGCCTGCTTTCTTTTTCTATCACCCCCCACCCCATTGGCCCCATTTCCTCAGTAAAAGAAGATGGAGCGAGGAATGGATTTGAACTCACACAGGTGTTCTTGGCCATGCTCACCTGTTTCCTCATGACTTCTCAGCAGCCTTGGTTCTGAGCATCCATAGATGCTTTGTCCTGCACATGGTGTCCTGCCTAGACTGACAAACTTGGCCTCAAACACCTTTGTGCCTTCCTGGCTATCATACTGTAAAAACTTGAATATTTTCATAGTATGTTCAAAGCTGTCTGCTCATACAGAAACGTAATGGGTTACTTGGAGAAAACAAAGACGTTAATATGCCCTACCATCCTTTCTCAACAGTATCAAATTAGTATCTTTGGTGTTGACTGTGTTAAGATGCTCGATTTGAAAAGTTATGAGTTGAGTTACTAACTTGAGTTGCATACAGAATTCATCCAGTGAAGTTTTGCTTGAGATGAGGACACAATTTCTAATAATTTCTTCTAACATTTTTAAAAATGGTTCAAAATATACTTCTCCCAATTTATACAAAGTGGTGTTCTCAGCATTGATGGTTATCAAATCAAAATATCCATGGATTTTGAAGGGTGATGAAAATGCTCTCAGGCCTTCAGCATTAGACAATATTTAATTTATGTAAAAAAAAAGCACATCTATCTCAATAGTATGTGAATTTCCTTTTATCTTTAATACATGATAAAGCCGTAAGTATACCAAGGAATTGTTTCAAATTTCTTCATGACTTTTTATTACAAAATGTTTGATTTATGCTCCAATTTCATATATCTATTTATCAGGATCATATACAAGTCTGCCTGGCGAAAAAGGGTCACAAATGGAAGATGGCCTGGCCCACATTATTTCCTTCTTCAGATGATTGAGATCATCAGTGAAAATACTCATGATATCCTTTAACAATTCCACCACTTGGGAGAGTTTTGGTCCCCTAAATCCTAGACTTCAAGTTTTATTCTCAAAATTAGTCCAAATCTCTTAATTTATGATTCAGAACAACTAGGCTAATAGAGTGGTCCTTTGTGTAAGCTGAAAGTTGATATGGGCTTCCCAGGATTTATTGTATTTGAGCTCAGTGGTTTGAACAAAAGTAGGGTGAGATAGATTAAGGAACTCATGAGTACTTTTGTCACTAAAATCTCTCTTGCTATATGTACTTCTTGACATGCCACTAAAATTCCCTAAGTCAATCAGTTTAGTTTTACATACCCTTTAATTCCTTGGTCGATTGCACTTCCCTGCTCCGTTGGTCCTCTCATATCCTACATGAATACATAGATGCCACTGACCATCAAGCATCTAACTGCCACAGTTCCCTGGGTCAGGAACTCCCCATCTTTACCTGAAAGAACCTCCCCATTCTTTCAGCTGTGTCTCAGATGCCTACATGTCTACTCAAAGTCTTTGCAGACTCTGAGAAACAGTCGAGCCTTCCAGTCTGAGTCCCTGTATCACTTACTGGTAAACATCAATTATGATGCTTATCACTGTTTGTGTCGATGTCTTCTTTCTATTTATGAACAGGGTTTCATTTTCACAGAAGCATAAGGCAAGGTTGGGACATCATTAGTCTGCAGGCTAGCTGCCAAACTGCTTCTAGCTTCCCCTTCCACCTCTGCAAACTGAGCTGCCTCAGCACATTGTACAACCTAGTCCTGTCTTATAGGCTCAGGAACACAAATTTCAATTTCTAAAACCTGCAGTACTACCAAGAGGTTTGCTCATAATAAAGATATGATTATTTTTAAAGTTTTAAAGGCGAGGAGAAAAAGGGCAGAGTGTAAATTTATAGTAAATAACACCATGGCATAATCACACATTTATGTGATCAGAAATGTGCATGAATCAAGAGAAGGAAAGTATTAGTTACATGAGGAAAAATAACTTCTGGGTAAGCCTTCATCATAGAGCTTTATCTATTGGAAGCAGAGGAGATCCTTGTAAAGGAAGATTGGAGGAACCAATATTTCTGACCTGATTTGTCTCCTTGACTTTCTGTGCCAGCTTTCATTATGCAGAGGATGGTGTATAACTGATTACAGCGTCACTTTTTATATCAGGATCTGACACCTTGACTGCCAACACATTGTCAAATGTCTTCAAATCCTTGTTCCAATCATCATTACCCATCTTCTGGTTTCCTCCCACAGCTGATGAGACCCCCATTCATGTGTTAGTTCATTCATTATTCATTCATTCATTGTGTGAAGATTTTACTAGTGGTCTTTGCAGAAGAGGAGCTCGAGAATGGTATCCCAATAAGCTCTACGAGACTTCCTTCTATTTTGGTGTACCTCATACACCCTGGCTCAGAATAAATTCTCAGTAAGTGTTTCCATTAATTTGTATGTGTTCATTTAACTTTCTTTTCATGGTTTTCAGTCTTCTTTTTTTATTCATCCTTTGGAAGTTTCATGCAACATGTTTTGTTCATAATAAACTCCTCTTCCAATTCTTCCCCAATTCAACTTCTATCCTCTACCCACCCAAGTTTGTGCCATTAAAAATAAAATCCTTCAAGACCAATTTTGTGCTGCCCATGTATTCTTAGTTGTGGGATCTTCTACTAAAGCTGTCAACTTATCAGGGATATAGTCTTCGAAGACTCTGTCTCTCCTTGTCCTAGCAGCTATATTTCCCAATAGCGTCACAGTTTGGGGTGGGATTATGTGCCCAGCTCCTCCCTCCATGCTGGGATTTGGTCTGGCTTGGCTTACACAAATTTCATACATGCTCTCGCTACCACTATGAGTTCCTCTGTTCAGCTTTCCTGCTGTGTTCAGAAGATGATGTGGTAGTCACCTACCACCTTGGCCTCCTTCTCTACCCTCTATTCCAATTATCCCCTAGTCTTGGTGGGGGAAGAGGATTGTCAGAATATATATTCTCTATGGGGTTGAACATTCTGCACTTTCTTATTCTCTGCCCCTTGACTGGTTTTGTGTTAATCACAATCTACTGTAATTAGAAGCTTCTAACTCCCTATCCACAAGGGATAGGCAATTGCATCCATCTAAGGAGATAATGGTAAGCCATTAGGAGTCATTTCAATGTTATGTCCATTTGGCATCATAATAATAGTTGATTATCTCCTAGGGCCTATAACTTGTCTAGCCAGAAGCTCCTATCCTGATAATGGTACCAGGTATGGGTTTCATCCTATGGAGTAGGACTTAGATCCAACCAGAAGGTGGCTGGTTACTCCCAAGATGTTCATGCTACTATTGCACTAATGGACATGTCTTTCCAGGCCAGTCATTATTGTAATTTGAAGGGCTCATATCTGGGTATGTTTGATAATTACTTTTCTCCTCAAGTAGCTTATATATCATCTCCCAGCACTATGAAATCCAGATAGTAGGGATACAGCTTCTAGGTCTGTATCAACTTGAATTTTGCCTACTCTATGACTCAGGCATGTATTGTCTTCAACAATGTTCTGGGGGTAATCAAGAGCAGTGGTAACATCCCATAATATTTAGAGGTCAGTGAGAACTCACAAGTCAACAACTCCATAAGAAGTAATTCATATCTGACACTGGGATTTTTTGTTAGCCTCTGTTGTCTGGTAAACACGTAGTTTCCCTTTTATAGAGTAATCCCATGTGTGTGTGTGTGTGTGTGTGTGTGTGTGTGTGTGTGTGTGTGTCCACGCGCATGCGTGCGCTTAAGCTTCCAGAATAGATTTCCATATGCCATCTTCAAAAGGTCTTTGGTATTATTTATCCCTTACCCTACTCTCTCCTCTACACTACCAGCCACTTCCCTAAACCAGCTTACCGTGTACTGTTTCATTTTCCCCTTTCAGCCCTTTATACCAATAAGTTCTATCTCTTTTGAAAGTACTGCTATGGCCCCTCAGTAATTTCCTGATATATATAGGAATATACAAATGAAACATGTGTATCTGAAGATTTAATTCTAGCATCCACAGATGGAAGAAAACAAAACAGATATCCTTCTAATTCTAGGGTGTAAGTCCTTTGGGTATGTGCCCAAAGGTGCTATAGCTGAGACATATGGAAGATCTATGTTTAGCTTTTTGAGGGGCCTCCATTCTGTTCTTTATAGTGGCTGCACCTAATGGATCAAGGACTCAACATAAGACATGATATTCTGTTTCTGATAAAGGGGAAAGTAGAGGTCAGGCTTGAACTCATCAGCTAAGAGAAAGACTTTATGACCAGGAATCTCACTGCACAGCCATCAAGATGGATAATTAAAAAGTTGACCTCTTATGTGCCTAGTCTTATGGTAACTTGTTACAGCATGTTCAGTTGCTATCCCTGGGAGGCCTGATCTTTTCTGAAGGGAAATGGAGGAGGAGTGGGTCTGGGGGAGTGGAGAGGTCATGGGGAGAGACTGGAGGAGTAGAGGGAGGGGAAACTTCAGTCAGGATGTAATATATGAGAGAAGAATAAGAAATGTGGACTTCATGAGACTAAAAACGTTTGTGTACAACAAAGAAACCACCACTCAAGTAAAGAGGCAGAATGGACAAAAAAAAAAAATTACCAGCTCTGTATCCAACAAAGGGTTAGTACCTAGAATATAAGAAAAAGTAAAGAAAAAAAAATTAAACAAGAAAATAAACATCCCAATTTCAAAATGGAGATTTCTCAAAGATAAAAATGACAGAAAAACACTTAACAAAATGTCCAATATCCTGAGCCATGAGGGAAATGTTAACTAAAACATAGATGTATGTGCATACAGTAACAGCTAATGTAAAAAGAGGCCATGAATTTGAAGTGGGGAGGGATATGTGGGACCGTTTGGAGGGATGAAAGAGAAGGGAGAAACATTGTAATTATATTATAGTCTTAAAAAAACATAAGAAATAGTCACAACAGCTCAGATAAACAAATCAACAAATAATGACACACGCTGGTGTGGATGTAGGGAAAGGAAGGCATTTATTCACTGCTGGTAGTGAATACATTCAGCTTTTTACTTATGTCATAAAATAACCTGTCAAAAATTGACTCGTATGGTAGATAATGATTTTAGTTTGTCATTATTTTAGTGTTTCCAGATGCAATGATGATTGAAAATATTTTCAAATGAGAAAAAAATCACATGATTGTCCTGGATGTCACATCATTTTCAAACAGTTAATTTTCAGACAGCAGTTCTTAAAAACATGTTCCTCAGAAGAACAATACACTGGTTAGTCTTAACTGTCAACTTGCTACAGCCTAGAATTGCCTAAGAAGTGGATCTCATTTGAGGAATTGTCTAGATCAGGTTGGTCTGTGGGCATGTCTGCTTGGGAATGTCTTGATGGTTAAATCATGTGGGAAGCCCCATCCCGAATGTAGGTGGCACCATTTCATGGGCTGGAGCCCAGCTCTTGGAGGAAGAAAGCTAGCTGAGCATAAGCAAGCAGGCGGTATGCCTGCATTCATTGCTTTCGCTCTTGACTGTGAACGAGGTGTGACCAGCTATCTCAGTCCGTGTCCTCCTGTGACATCCCTACACTAACTATACAAGGAATTATGAGCCAAATAAACCCTTTTCTCCTTGATATTTTCTTGGTTGCTGTTTCTATTTTTGTCTTTCTTTCTTAGAATGCTTTATCATTAACAGAAACAAAACTAGCACTCATCAGTGTCAGTATCATCCAGAAGTATAAAAATGAAAAACCATCTGCTGCTCCTCAGACTTAATCAAGGTCTTTGAGGATAGACTTTAGCCATATGTGGTTCATTTGTCCTACCCTGCTCTATTCTAGTTAGGACACTGCACATGATTCCAATGACACCTTCAGATAAGTGGACAACCTAAAGCTCAAGCCAACCAAGGTGAATGGCATGCAATGAGTAGATGAGCAGCTATAACCAGGAAATCTTACAATATGCTAGCCAGGCAGCATGCAAAGTCATGCAAAATCAATACACCATTTTAGCTTTATTGGAAATAAAGACATCTCTGCTTATCACACACTGGCAACGATTCTCACCAAAATAGTATTTGAATGCTTAAATTACCCAAAACAAGCTTTTTTGCCAATTGGAAATCTGCAAACATAAACAATAAAAGGGAAAATACCAAGACAACTTCATGAGTTACTCCTCCCGGGGGTAGAGATGAGATGTGTTTAAGGTTGGGTCAAGACTAGGCAGTTAAGAACACACACTCTGGGCACTGTATTTTGAGTGGACTTGCTGACTTACAGTTCCCGTAATCAAGGATAATGGTTGGCATGTAAATCATGTATCAAACAAATGAAGAGAATGAAATGATCTAGTGTCTGAATTACTATTCTATTTCTGTAAAAAGACCATGACAAAGAAACTTATAAAATAAATCATTTAATTGGAGACTTGCTTACAGTTTCAGGGGGTGAGTCCAGACCATCCTGGCAGGAAGCATGGTGGCAGACAGGCAGGCATGGCTCTAGAGCAGTATCTGAGAGCTTACATCTGATTGCAAGCAGGAGAAAGGGTGTTGGAAAGAAAGAGGGCAGTGGGCCTGGTATGGGTTTTTGAAACCTCAAAGCCCACTCCCCAGTCCCTCTTCCAACAAGGCCACTCCTTCCTTCTTCTAGTCCTTCCTAAATAGTTCCAACTGGTAACCAAACGTTCAAACATATGGGCCTATAGGAGCCATTCTTATTCAAACTACTACATTAGCCATGTTGCTACACTACAAGCTTATTGGATGATTTCTCCTGCTTATTTGATTGACACTTAAATGATATTGTTGTTATCATCATATTTACCTGTGTGTGTGTGTGTGTGTGTGTGTGTGTGTGTGTGTGTGTGTATGCTCACACCTCAGTACACTTGTACGCATGCATATCTGTGGTCTCAGTGTATGGGTGTACGGGCCATAGCATGTGTGTTGAAGTCAGAGGACAACCTTGTTGAGTTGGGTTTCTCCCTCTGTCTTTATGTGAGTTCCAGGCACAAAGCCAGGCTGCCAGGCTTGTAGGACAAGCATCACTACTCATTGAACCCTCATACCAGTTGTTGATTGTCATTTGTATATATCTATAAGTACCAACAGAACATCTCCTGGGCCAATTGCCTCCTGGGAAACTGTACCCTCCTTCTCCAATGAATATACAATTAACATTTGCCCAAACACATACTTTAAATGTTCTCAAATAATCATACTTGTATTCCCTCTGCTTTTAAAAGGGCATCAAGTCTGATAATAAACAATATAGTATCCCCTCCATCTCCACTGCTCTGTCTGCCCCTGTGTACTTAAAAATCTAGCTACTGAGAGGCTCCAGTTATTAATCACTTCTCTACTTCTTTGGTCATCCATGAAAACACAATGGAAATAAGGCACTGAAGTTTGTTGAAGAATAATATTTTAAGATGTGTTGCTTTTTCCAATCTTGGTCTCAACAATTCACACTCTTACAATCCCTCCTTTTTCTTGACTATTGGACTCCTGGAGCTCCACCTGGGGCCTGGCCGAGGATCCCTGTATCCACTTCCATCAGTTATTGGATGAGAGTTCCAAGACGACTTTTAGGGTGTTTGGCCATCTGATCACCAGGGACAGATAGCCAAACTAATGGAAACACATGAATTATGAACCAAAAGTTGTGGAACCCCCAACTGGATCAGGCTCTCTGGATAAGTGAGACAATTGAATAGCTTGAACTGTTTGGGAGGCACCCAGGCAGTGGGACCCGGACCTGCCCTTAGTGCATGTGCTGGCTGTTTGGAACCTGGGGCTTACACAGGGACACTTTGCTCAGCCTGGAAGGAGGGGACTGGACCTGCCTGTGCTGAATCTACCAGGTTGAGCTGAATCCCCAGGGGAGTCTTTGCTCTGGAGGAGATGGGAATGGAGGGGAGGGGCTGGGGGGAAGGCAGGGGTGATGGTGGGAGGGGGGAGGACATGGGAACCCATGGCTGATATGTAAAATTAAAACACAAATATAATAATGATAATAAAGATGTGTTGCATTTGTGTATGCTCTGGAACATTGGTTTAATGAAAGAAGTGTTGCATTCCTTTATGTTGCATTTGTTTAACCCTGTAAAGCTGTGTTGCTTTGCTTGTCTAAAACACCCGGTGGTCTAATAAAGAGCTGAACAGCCAATAACAAGACAGGAGAAAGGATAGATGGGGATTTCAGGCAGAAAGAATAAATAGAAGGAGAAAACAGTAAGGAAAAGAAGGAACAAGAAAAGAAGGAGGAGGACATCAGGGGCCAGCCATCCAGCTACACAGCAAGCCACAGAGTAAGTAATAAAAAAAGGTATACAAAAATAGAGAAAGGTAAAAGCCCAAAGGCAAAAGGTAGATGGGATAATTTAAAGTCAAGGAAGCTGGCAAGAAACAAGCCAAGCTAAAGCCAGCAAACACTTATAATTAAGATTAAGCCTCCATGTGTGATTTATTTTGGGAGCTGGGTGGCAGGCAGCCCCAAAGAGCAAAATCAAACAACAGAAATTATTCAGTACACAATTTTCATGTGAGGACCTTTGTCCCCCAGTTCCTGAACTTAGAAAATGATTTTATTACTTTGGTGTGATGAAAGGCTAGGACCATATGTAATCTCAATCTTGTCACTGGAATTTTATCTTCAAAGTTCACTGGGACTGATTGCTATAGTCCCTCCTCCCCTGCTCCTCACACGGACTTGGGTCCTTCCTCTGCTTCATGTCTATACTTGGAACTCTTTGAAGGAAGAGCTAGTTGATCTCTAGTGTCTCCCTTCTGGGCATGGAAGAAACTATCTCTTTCATCTCCTTCCACATGCCAATCTGTTTGTCATCTGCCTTGTATGTCTTCAGAAAAGGAATAGAATGCAGAACTCAAAGAACTTAGGGGAGCCATCAGAGACCATCTCCTGACAAAAAAAGATATATGCACACTTCGTAGTGCTAAAGAAAGTTGACCCAGATCAATTTTTTAGGTACAATCTATTCCAGTATAGAATCTTTTAGAAAGTCCCTGGAACACTCACAGATATTATCTGGAAAAGAAGGAGAAGGAAGAAGGAGGAGGAGAAGGAGGAGAAGGATGGGAGGAGGAGGAGGAGGAGGAGGAGGAGAAGGAGGAAGAAGAGGAAGAAACCATCATGGTCAGCTTCATATTCTGCAACTTTTGCAACATTTTCATATTGTCCAATATTCGGAGAGAGCAGGGTACCCCAAATACCCTACATGGTTTAGCAGATAGAGTCCTGGAAAAGGAACAGTGGGATCTAACAGGACCATCTCAGGATGTACTTCTGAAGATACAATCATCTCCAACCAAGTAAGTAACCTTGTCTTTTGTTTGTTTTGTTTTCCAAGACAAGGTTTCTCTGTATAGTTTTGGTGTCTGTCCTGGATCTGGATCTTGCTCTGTAGACCAGGCTGGCCTTCAACTCACAGAGATCCACCTGGCTCTACCTCCCAAGTGCTGGGATTAAAGGCGTGCATTACTCCCACTCGGTTAAGTAACCTTGTCTTAAAGGTCTCCACACGGGAGAACCTGTTCACTAGGCCTTGGGGAAAGCTAGGGAACACTGTATGGTGTTCACAGAATGAACCCTGTTAGACAGTGCCAGAGTATCTCCACTTACCAGGAGCCACACTGCACCTTCTCCAGGACACTTATCCGCCCCATTCAGAGAGCTGCTAGGACCATTGCTCTTTGTCACTCCTTATCCTCTGTGAGTTCTCTAAAGCAAACACCAGGCACTTCTAACAGGTCAACATTCTCCTGCACTCAAATTCATTACATGTCATACAGAACGGAACCTTGACACCTCACCATCTGCCAAGTTCTTCTGAGTCACAAGTCAAATGATTGTTTTTGTTTTACTATGCTCCCTCTCAAGTTTATTGCAAGTGATTGAGGCTTACTTTTTTGTTTACTTTTGTTTCTATTTGTGTTACAGTTCCATGGAATTATATGTTCTCCTATATATACAAAGATCAATACATGTCAGTCAGTATTCATGACAGCAGCGATGCAGCTCATTATCAACATTCCAATTCGTTTCTCTGTTCTGTACTTCTGTATTTAGATTCTCCTTCGTCTCCTACACTGACAACCACTGCAAGCTTTTTGTTCTATTAATAATTTCCAGAATGTCATATAATGGAAATGACATAAAATATAACATTTCGAAACCAGGTTTTTTGTACTTAGCACAGCGGTACTTAACCAGGAACTTTTGGCCAGGTGGAGATGTTTTAAACTGGTCTGACTCTAGAGGGAAAGGTATTACTGCCATCTAGTGGAGAAAAACCAAGTTTGTGCCCAAAGAGCCCACAGTGCACAGGACAGCCCCACAAAACATCATCCCAGCCAAAGTTAGCAACTCCGATCATGTGGGGCGTTCATTTATGATTACATGCATCAATAGCTTATCTGTTTTAATCTCCCAGCTATATTCCATTGGGTAGATGCCACTTGCATCCATTTCTCTGAAGAAAGATATTTTGGTTATTTTCAAGTTTGGGCAGTCATGAATAATAATGTGAACATTTTATTATAAACCTTAAATGAATATTACCTTTAAGTCACTCTTGCTAGACACTTTCACTTCTTGCTTTTCATGTTTACTTACTAATAAGCCATAGTATCTCGAAGTTCAGGAAATCACACCAGTCAGCAGCAATTCTAAAGAATCAGTTGCTGAGTCTTCAGGAATTCTGTGTCCTGGTTGGTGGTTATTTGTGTAAAGAAATATACAGAAAGCTGTCCTCATGCCAAGGATGGCTCCATGCTCCGGGAATACCTGAGGGGACCCTAAGCTTTCAGGTTATGGAAGTAGAAATCAAAACTACAGTGTAGGTGTGACCACCTGAGTGGTCACCTTGCAATCTTGAACCCTTGAACATTCACCCACAGAGAGCTGGGAGGCTCCCAGGACTGATGAGCTTGCAAGTCTCAAGAGACCCCGAACCTCACAAGTATTTGTGGGGTCCTCCTGAGGCCCCTCCTTTGAGTTATGTAGGAAGCAAACAATTGGCAAGGAGGCTCTCTGGTTTTGGAGCAGCCTGCACCCCTCACTCCCCTAGGGTAATTTCTGGAGTTAAAGTAGCATTTGAGTCACCAATGCCTGTCAGTAACCCAAATAAATAGACAAGTCCCCAAGCCAGACCTGAAAAGGATCAGTTCTTAGGTCTGTTGGTGCCTTCTCTAGCTGGGATGAATAGTCTAGCTGGGATGAATAGTCATTTCTTTATATCTTCCCAGGAAAGGTCATGTGGCACTTGGAGCCTAAGCAGGGACTGACTGAATTAAAAATGAATGGGGGTGGAATGTTGCAGGGTGAGTCCCAAGGCGGCCCCCTTCCTTTACAAGTAGGGGATGTTGTGCCTCCTAGCTGTAGTGACAGCTGCATTGCCCCTTTTGTAGATGATAAGATATGCAAGAGAAGCTGAGCTTTCTGCTCTGCCCAGAGGGAATTTGCCCACTTAAGGAAAAAATTACAGCAGGAAAAGGACAAACAGCCGCTCTCCTCCATGTGAGCATGTGATCTGGCAGATAAACTGGATAACAAGGAGAGTGAGATGAAGGTACGGGCTGGCTATTTCTTATACCTAGGGGCTGTAAGGGTAAGAGAGGACAGATTAGGTCTTTGTTGAAGAGCCCATTCCAGGATACAAAGCATGGAGCCAAGGAAGGAAAGAATGAAGCAAAGGTAATAGAGGTGCCTTACAGAGCCAATCTTTAATACAGAGAAAGGGAAAGCAGATCAAGGAGCCTATTTAGGTCTCTCAAAAGCAAGTGTAGAAAGAATGTGTTGTAGCAGCATTCCTGGGGCAGCAGGGGAGAGGACAGATAGCTAAGTACTGTGCATGCAGGGTTGGAAAGCTTTAAAGCCAGAAACATGGGTGAAAGATGGGACCACCTTCTGCTATGGAGGAAGGTCATGTGGTCTTGGCAGTGGGAGCACTCCAGGTGCTTCCATACATGGTGACTAAAGTTGTCTACATCTGAAGGTAACTGGAGGCCCCTTGCTGTACTGCAGATTTTGGTGCTCCATTGATATGCAGGGTGCTTGACCTTGGATGTTGTTGGTGATTGTATTTTAATTCATAGCAACCTCCCATGAGCAATGAGCATGAGTGGTTGGATGTGGAGATAGGGTGGCTCATGTAAAGATATTACTCTTGTTTTAGAAGTGGGCAATTATCTCCCACTCTGAAAGAATATACTATATATATACTACTATTAGTACTACTCCTTATAGGCCAACAATTCAAACACATGCATCTACAGGGGCCATACCTATTCAAACCACCACATGTGGCAATTATTTTCCAACTGTTTAAGGTTCTGTTCGCAGGAGAGAATCTATATTTGCTACTGGAAGCCCAGACAAAAGTCTGTGACTGGGAAAACAGACTTTAGCAAGGAGGTTACTGCTCTTGTTCTATTAAAGTGATATGATGTGGCTGTTAAATGAATTCTCCTCTGTGATGGTATTAGTATACTATAATACTAAGGACAGAATTAATTGCCAATGTGATAGAATTTGGTCACCGGGAGATGAGTCTTTGGACCTATCTGTGGGGACTATTTTGATTACATTAATTGAGATGGGAAGACCTGCCCATGTGTGGGTGGCCCCATTCCTTGGGTGGTGGATCCTGGACTGAGCAGTAGTGTACATCCATTGTTGCCTTCTGACTGCAGAAAATAATGTGATCAGCTGTTTCAAGCTCCTGCTTTGATTTTTCTGCCATGGTGAACTGTACCTTTAACTATGAGCTAAAAGAAACAATTCCTTCCTTAAATTGCTTCTGCCATGATATTTTGTTAGCACAGCATAAGATAAACTAAGACATATTCAGAACATTTGTGTATGCCGGTGGACTTCGGCTGTTGTCAGATGAAGTGCAGAAAACTTATATTACAGTGAGAGTAGTTACCATGGAGATTCATAATGAATGTTGGTAGTGGTCCACACTGTTGCTGTGTCACAGCAGTTCAAATCTCAGCCCTAAATGGAAGAGAATAATCATAAATTTACGTCACCTCTTTCAGGCTCTAGGACCATCATTGGAAACAGGGTACAAAGTATGTCAGAGCCAGAGAAAGTGGAGGACTGCTTCGTAACTTTTTGATCCAAGTAGGGCATGGCCATTACCTTCCTAGATGAGAAGAGTTGTGATAGCTCTGATGAGACCCTCCCAAGAGGGCCCATTAATATTTCTTGGCATAGGGAGAAGGGCAGCTCATGGGAATTATGGGGCTCTTAACTTTCATAAGACTTCATGAGACATTCATGAGACCTATTCCCTTCCCAAGGTTACATGAAAGACAAACAACAGGCTAGCAGGGATGGGAACTTTGAACATTGTTGAGAGAACATTTCAGCAAAATTTCCCCCTGATTTGTCCATGCTATGGTTGGGATACATCCATCATACACCTCCATGAGAGAACTTCCTGGGACTGTGGTTACATTGAATGCACCACCAATAAACTCTTGGACAAAAATCCTTTCTGTGGTCTGTTGGTTATCTCTGTGTTTGGAGTGAAAAGATAGATAATTCTTTATATCTCCCTGGGGGAAAACCCTTATAAAAGTTTTGTAAATTGTCTTGTGAAGCATGATAGAGGGATGACCTAACTCCAGGATAATTCAATCACCAAGATAGTGCTAATGATTGCTTTATAGTTTGGGAATCTGGGTTTATAAGACAATCTCTGTAAACCCACTAGCTTACTGCTAAGCTAGCAAACAGAGGCTCCAGTTCAGGTAAAAAGTTTAGCAATCCCCTCAAAAGGCAATTGCAGTCCATGATAAGTAGCAAGAATAGTTCCCAGGGAAGGAGGGTGGTCTGATTCCCAGAGTCCCTACCAAATATTGCTTAGATTTCCACAGTAAAGTGCAAGGCATGCAAAGAAATGGAATGTGGCTCATGTATAAGGAAACACATTCGTAGAAATGTTTCCTGTGCATGGCCAGATAGTTGTCTCCTGGATAAAACCTTACATCTACAATTCTAAATACCCTCAAAGAGATAAAGGAAAGCACAGATAAAACTAAAGGAAACCAGGAGAAATACATCTTGTCAAATAAAGATGACAGGAAAGAATAAGAAATTATTACAAATAAGTCAAATAGAAACTATGGAGTTCAAAAATACAAAATCTGAAACAAAAATGTTAGCAGCAGATTTAAGTAGATATAGGAAAAAACTGGTGAGCTCAGTAAATAGAGCAGTTTAAATGATCAAGTCTGAGAGCAGAAAGAGCAGTAAACAAAAAGCATAAAAACAAATAAAAAAGACTCTGTGGGAAGTGTGGACACATGCTGGAGTGTACCAGCTCATACATAATTGGAATCCTGGGAGAGGATAAAGAGAAAGAATTCAAGACACCAGGACATCCTTGCAGCTGCCATCAACATCCTTTGTGTCTCTTTAGCCTCATCTATAGCATTCACTTGCCAGATACTCCACAATCATAAATTGCCATCATTGTGAAACTTGCAAAGGCCAGTAAAAATCGAAAGACTGCAAGGCTCCCCCACCAAGGAGATAGAAAAATACAATGAAGATGAAGACACATCAGAAGGTGGAGAGGATGACAGCAGTGGAGAGGAGACTGTGTTCAGAGAAAAGGCAAGACAATCAACACTACCCTAGCAAACAAGGGGCTTGTTTCCAAAAAGAAAACAAACAGAACAAAAAACAAAATGCTGCAGTTGCCCACCTGCTAAGAAGCAAAACGTTGGCAGCCATACTAACCACAAAGACAATTACATCAGTGAAACTAGCCACACCTGGCAAGAAGAGAGCCACGCCAGTGAAGGCATTGGTACCAACCCCAGGTGAAAAAGAAAATGGTCAGTGCAGCTAAGGAGCAAAAGTATGGCAAGAATGCCAGGAAGAAAGGTGGTGAGGAGGAAGAGGAGGGTAAAGATGACAGTGAAGAGGAGCAGGGTGAAGACAAAGACAAGGAGAGATCTGAGCCAGCAGTAGTGAAAGAAGAGGCTGTAGCTCCTGCATCAGAGGACCAAAGTGAGGAAGATGATGACGGTGAGGGTGAAGATGATGATGGGGGTAAGAAGACGGTGACCTCAGAGGAGACACCATGGAGATGACACCAGGCAAAGGATAGAAAGCTATTGCAAAAGTCACTGTTGTGGAATCTAAGAGCATGGCCAAGGAGGAAGATGAATACGGACAAGAAGAAAATGAGGAAGAATAGTCTGTTGAAGAAGCACCTGAAAAGCAAAAGAAGGCGATGACCAAGCAGCTGCTCTGGAAGCCACAGACAGTGGAAGCACAGCACCCACCACATCTGTCAGTCTCTTTATGGAAAACCTGAATCCTAGCAAATATGTCCCCCAAAGAAAAGCCCATCTGGGAATTTTCTGCTGAAGACGATTTTACTGTTGAGCCTATCAGAAAGGGCATGCAGAAGATGTTCAGTCAGTTGGATTTAGATCTGATGAAAATCCAGAAAATGCCTTCAAGATCACTCTGGGCAATGCCGTTAAACTAGAGAGACCAAAAGAAAAACATAGCAAGAAGTTTCCGTTTTTAAGAATGTTTTTGGCTCCCAAAATCTCAACATTACTCAGAACTAATGAAACTCTTTTATTAAAAAAACAAAAAAAAACAAAAAAAACAACTTTCATTTTTTTTTAAAGAAGACGTTCATACATCCCCCAACCTAATGGATTCCATCACTTTATAAACCTGTCTCACAAGAATTGCTAGAGAAGTCCACACTATGGTGAAGGGACCCTAGGTAGGAAGCTGAGCCCGTGTAGCAAACCAATAGCAAAACAATGAAAACAACAAAAAGCAAACATACCACATGGAGGAAGATAACAGATGGGTGTAAAAACTTGGTATCGCTGTCTTTTGGAAGGTCTCACGCGTTTAGATGATCAAAAGTCACATGAATGAAACAACCACCTTAGAGAGCAGTTATTGTACAACATGGAATCATATCTCATATCGTTTGTGGATATAGCAATATGCAGGTGCAGAGAAGATACATGGGTAGAGTTTTGTGTGACAAATGAGGTTGACTCGGTATTAATTCAAGTGAGATTTTTAACCAATTTACAATATTAATTGTGACATACAGTTCAAATATTGAAAATGCATAAAGAAGGGAAGGGAAAAAGAAACAGTGCAGTGAAGTCAAACACAGTCCCATGTTTATAAGACCAAACAGCTCTCCAAAATTAGTGCAGGAGGACCAAAGCATGCCTCGCACAGACAAAGAGTCCGTCCACCAGAAGCATGTAAGGACTGCAAACACACAACACAGCCTCAGAACACCAAACAAGCCCATGTCTCCCCGTACCTGAGCACATAATACTGTTCCTTTTGTTTACATAGGCTGTAACTTTTCCTCAGTGTTTTAAGGTTCCAAGTGGAGACCATTTACACTGCCTAGACACATATCTAACTATTGTGCTTTGGCTCCTGTCTTCAATGTGTGTTTTCTGTTACATTTCACACGCAGTTGCTTATTACTGGAATATGGAAAGCAACCTGCTTTTGTGTATACTTTGCATCTTGTCACTGTCTTGTGCTCCTTCATTCCCTTTTCTCTGGTACATGTTATATACAAACATGTTGATGCCATTTAAATATTAGAGAATTATCTAGTCCTCTGTGATATGACAGTTGATCCAAGTGTGACCTAATATGTACTTAACATACCCCTTCTAGCTTCCTTTGGAGTGATGTTTTCCTTGTATGCATTTACCCATCACCTTACTTTAGTCTCTCTGCATCATCATACTTAAAGAGAGTTTATTATAGGTTTTATTTTTTTACTCAATTTAACCATTCCCTTCTTTTATATGTTGTTATGTAGACCTCTCAAGTTTATGGTAATAATTGATATGGTGGAGCACTAATGTGTTATTCTCATTTCCATTGCTGTGACAGAATACTCGAGAGAAGTAATTTAAAAAGAGGAAAGGTTTATCTAGTCTCATGGTTCCAGACATTTCAGGCTACAGTTGCCTGGCTCCATTGCTCTTAGGTCTGTGGCAAGGTTGAAGGAAGGGCAGGATAGAAGAAAGTGGCTCACCTTCCTGCAATCGGAAGCAAAGAAAACTAGAAAGGGTTAGACAAGATACACTCTTAAGCCAGGCAGTAGTGGCACATGCCTTTAATCCCAGCACTCGGGAGGCAAAGCCAGGCAGATCTCTGTGAGTTCGAGGCCAGGCTGGTCTACAAAGTGAGTTCCAGGACAAGCTCCAAAGCTACACAGAGAAACCCTGTCTCAACACAAAACAACACAAAACAAAACAAAACAAACAAACAAAAAAAGATACATCCCTAAAGCCACACGCTGGGGGGACCACTTCCTTGAACCAGGCTCCAATCTCCAGCTTGTAATACCTCCCAAGAATGCCATTGACTTCCAAGTTCACTGGACTCCTTTATTAGGACAGTAAAAACCTGTGTGACCAGGCGCTTCTCCTAAGCCCTGTGTTTGGTAGCCAACCATTAACACATGGGCCTTCTGGGAGACCGGTCAACTTCTAACTACAAAAGCTATCTACTATGCTTCTGTTTTCTCCTCCCTGTATTCTTGTTCTGTTTGCCTGTTGTTCTGACTTCTCTGATTTTACGTGTCTTTTATATGATTCCATTTTCTATTTCCCATCAGTCTATTATTTATATGCATTAGAAAAAACAATGATTCTCAGGATTTGAATTTATGCTACTCTAAGACCTCTTCTAAACAGCAATGTATTGTTTTATTTGTGGTACAGTATCATCCTTATGAAAGAATACCCCTAATCTATCCCATGTGATATCCCTGCCATTCCTTTAATTAATTCATATGTTGTAAATTATTATTATTTCCACTTTCTTAAATGTGCAAAGAAGCTAATATATTTTATGTATCTTTGTTTCTCCTCTGATGATCTCTAAGTAGATCTTATCTGCTGGCTTAGTTAATTTTTCTTGACACTGAAAAATACTTCTCTACCTACTTACATTTGTGTTTGAGATATTTCCATTTGAATGTCTCTTGCAGAACAAATTCATCATCAAGTTAAGATTTATTATCTTTTGTATTTCTCCCTGAATTTTGAGAGTATCCCTAGATATGAAGTTCTAGGTTACTACAATTTTCTTTAAACATTCTTTTCCTGGTTGCCTGGCTGCTGATAAGAGGTTACCTGTTTTATTTTTGTTTGTTTTATTTTGTTTGTCTATGATCCTTTAGTAAATTTTCACTGACTTCTTTTCTTTTCTTTATTTAGTTATTTAGTTATTTATTTGTTTGTTTGTTTATTGAGACAGGGTTTCTGTGAGTAGCTTTGGAGCCTGTCCTGGATCTCATTCTGTAGACCAGGCTGGCCTCAAACTCACAGAGATCTTCCTGCCTCTGCCTCCTGAGTGCTGGGATTAAAGATGTGTGCCACCGCTTCCTGGTTTCATTAACTTATCTAAAAATGTCTTTGTATCTTTGATATTCTACAGGGAACTTGCTGTATCCAGTTCTATGATTTGAGTCTTTATGCAGGTTGGTGTTCTTCGACTTTTCTGAATCTCTCACTTGATATGCCCTTTTGGAAAGTACTTGGTGACTAGATCTCAAATATTTATCTTGTATCTCAAATATTGATTCTGCTGGGTTCATTCTTTTGCCCTTGCTGAGTCTAATCTTTGTAAATTGCCACATCGTCTTTGGTCGTCCTCCTCCCTCCCTCCTCCCCTCCCTCCTTCTTCTCACTTTTCTGTTTCAGACATCTTTTTGGACTCGCATCCTATTTACTGCATCACTCTGCAGCTGTATCCAGTCTCCCAGTGAGATCCTCCAACGCTTTCTTCTATTTTTTTTTGTAATAAAATTTTAAAACTTTATTTGTAACATTTCCCTTAACTCTTAGAATGTTTTATCTCTGCTGACATAGTTCGTCTTTTCTCATATTGTTGCCTGATTTTCCCACTGACGTTCCTAACGTATACAATACTCTTTGGACATTCAGTGTCTGAGTCTGTACCTTTGTCTTTAAAGTCTTTGCTTCAGCATGCCTTTTGGCAAATCTTCTAGCTGTTGAAAGCAGGGCACGTTGTGTCAGGTAATAGAGATTTAGAGTAGTTTTTTTTTTTTTTTTAATTGTTAAGATTTAACTTTTGCATAGCTAGGAGACCAGTTACTCTATGTGCTATGGCACACAGTTAACCTGCACAGTCCTCTACTGTACTTCTTTCTTCCTTTGGGCTTCCCTCAGTCCTCTCCCTCAGGAAGGCTATGTTTGGAAGTTTTCCCACTGTAATCCACTGTCCCCACATGGGACCTTCATGGAGTGTGACTAAGTACCAACGATAGGGAAGCATTTGCCAATCTTACAATCTTTCAGTGAACCTGATAGCCAAGCCATGCTATTCACAGGTGTTTCTCCAAGTCACAGGTTTGGTTCTCTTTGATTGTTTTGCATTTTCTCCAGCTAAAGTAGGACCAAGCACCATTTTCCCCAGAACACAGGGCTTTGTTAAGAGATATCCTGCAAGTATGTTTCACAATGATTAGACTGTAGGAGATGTTGACAGGAGCAGTAGGAATCCTTCCTTTGTCTCATTAGTAAAAGACTTTGGAGACAAGCACAATGGGCCAGCAAGGGTAATTGTTGAGAAAATGAAAGCATACTCTGACACTTGATTTTGTAAGTGGAGACTTCCCAGGAAAGGTTACAGACTATTAGCTGAGAGGTTTTTCTTGTGGGGAGCTTCCTTTGTGTAAATCAGGCCTAGAAATTTTGTTAAGGTTGAATCAGTCCAAATCATGCCCAGCTGATGGATGAAGTGAGTCATGGACAATGGGATTCATGCTTCCCTTAAAATTTCCCTTACTGGTTAAGTATCACTAACAGGAGGTCATATAGCAGCCACTTGGGGAAAATTTTTGTGCATGCTACATGGTAGTTGTAGCTGACAGTGGTTTTGAGGATGGGGAGGGTATCCTAGGGTATAATGACTCTCCCTTTCAGATTGGACAGGAGCAACTTGTGATTGCCTTATTCAGTGTCAAACAAGGAGGAGATAGCTTAATGAAGGAGTTGGCTATCACTCTAATGCACGTCTCCTTGCCTAATATGCTGCCGTTCTCGATTTTTCTTCCCAGTCAGAGTCATAGACATCTTTACTGGCTTTTCCCTGAGTGAACCTCATTGGGTTCCTGAAGGTTCAATCCTTCAATGCTCCTGTAAGAAGGAATCCTCCAGGAGTTGTTCCCATGATGTGACTTCCACACTAAGCCTGCGGCAATTGGTCAGAAGTATTCCTTCATTTTATTATTACAGAGTCTTATACTCCAAGCATATCCATGGGATCCACATCTGCAGATTCCACGAACCAAAGATGGGGACGTGCACAGATGTTTTCTTCCTGCCATTGGTCTCTAAACAAAAAGTGTAACCACTGTCTACATAGAACTGACATTGCATGTATTGTTAGTGGTAATCTAGACATGCTTTAAAGTGCATGGGAGGATGTATGCATATGTGACAAAGAAGTACAACATGATTTTCACGAGGGGACTGCATATTTCTGTATTTTGGCGTAGGGGTGCATGTCCCAGAATCAGTGCTCTAGACACTCCATGGGAGGATTGTCCCTTAGCTCTGAGATATGCATGTGTCCCCAGAATGGAGTTAAGTGTGGCCACTGATTGAGCCTTTGTTCTGTTCAGAGCTCTTTGCATTCAGTGCTGAAACAGAAATGGCATTGCTATTTTCATTCAGTTCAAAACACTTTCCCAATTCCTTTTCATTTCCTTTCTCTTATGCTATAGCTTATATACAAGTGTGCAGCTTCATTTCCAAATATGCAGAGCCTTTCAAGTATGTTCTGCTATTGATTACTGATTAAACTCCATTGTGACAAAGTAATGGACTGTGGAGGTCTGAGTCCTTTTATATAAATGGAGATTGGTTTCGTGGCCCAGAATGTAGGAGATCTTTGTGCAATCTCCATGGATACTTGGTAAGAACATAAAAATATGAGCCAGGCAGTTTTTGAGAGAATTCTTTATAAATTAGGTCAAATAGATGAGACCAGTTCACAAAATTGTTCATCTTCTATGTGCTTACTAATTTTCTGTCTGCTTGTCCTACCACTGAATGGTGATGAAGTGTAAGCAAGGGGGGGTTGAAAGGAAGAGGGGGAGGGAAGGAGACAGGGAGGGGGCAAGGGAAGCATAGCAGGAAAGGGGGAGAGCAGGAAAGAGGCGGGGAGAGCAGGGGAGGGGGGGAGGAGACAGGAGAAGAGAGGGGAGAGGAAAGGGGAGGGAAAGGGAGAGGGGAGGGGAGGGGAGAGAAGGAGAGAGGGAAGGAGAGGGGAGGGGAGGGGAGGGGAGGGGAGAGGGGAGGGGAGGGGAGGGGAGAGGAGAGGGGAGGGGAGGGGAGGGGAGAGGGGAGGGGAGGGGAGAGGAGAGAGAAGGAGAGGAAAGGAGAGGAGAGAGAAGGAGAGGGGAGTGGGGAGGGGAGGGAAGGAAGGGGAGGGAAGAAAATCTGAATAGTTAGAGACTTTTTGGTGTCTTTTCTCTCTTAATTCAGTTTTCACTTCAATATTTTTATGTTCCATTAGGTACAGCAACATTTATAATCATCAAATCGACTTCTGTATAATAAAAAAACAACTGACAGGGTATCTGTTCTGAAATCTAGCTAGGTGTTTCTTAGAGGTAGAATCTACTTAGATCTTATCTTATTCTAAACCAAAAGTTATTATGTCTTATGGGCAATCAAAATCTTTAAACCTCTTACATCCAGCACTCTTATTGATATGGGTGATTGAATCAGTCATACCTCTTTTCTTGTGGTAAGCAAGTTCTCTACTACCCAATGGTGTGCTCAGTTCTTAAACCTGTTAGGTTGGTGTTTGTGTTCTGTGTTTTTGAATCCCTTTTCATTTTCTGCTTTCTGTTGTATTTAATTTCATGATGGCATTGTGCCCCATCCACAGCATGCTGTCTCCAACTCGTGTTTTTGTTATTTGGTTGTTTTTTAGAGTTTGTTGTAATACTTTTTCATGCACCTGTGATCTGATTTTCAGTAGCCCGCCTCCTTCACCTTGGCAGAAAAAACTGTAACAGTACACTGATATTTCCCACCACTTAGCTGTAACTGTCTTTATAAAATGCACTTCTATGTGTGTTAGAATCTGCCATGCGACACTGCTATTACCTTTAACAGCAGACTGCCCTTGAAAAGATGAATACTTTAATGTCAGTATACATGAGGTAGTTAATGTTGATTATCAGCTTCTCAAAATCTATAATCACCCAGGAGACCAGTCTCTCTGAGCATGCCTGTGAGCGATTTCCTAGATTATGCCAACTGAGTTGGGAAAGCCCATCCTAACTGTGGGTGGCACTGTTGTGTGGTCTGAAAGTCTTGGAATGGAAATAAAGGAAATGTGGGCTTGGCCTTCGTATTCACTTCTCTCTGCTTCCTGATGATGGATGGGGTGTGAACAGCTGCCTCAACCTCCTGCCTCCCTGACTTCTCCACCATGAAGGAAAGGCCCTCCAACTATCAGCCAGAATGCATTCTTCCTTCCTAAGTTCTTCTGTCAGGGAGTTTGTCTGGCAACATGTAAAGTAACTAATACAATATTTACGTTGTTTGGGCTACTTGCTCGTCTCTGGGATTGAATGTTTCTCTTTTTAACATCTTCCTTCGCCCTGGGATATGCTTTAATGTTTCCTGTAGTGTCCTTCTTCTGTCTTCTTTATGTTTAATACCCCTCTTCTATTTGGGCAGAAGGGTCCTATGCTGATTGCATACTGATATCAAGGCTGTTAGGATTTTTGTCTTTCACCTTTTTCTTTCCACCTTTCAGTTTTGATGTTGTTGCTGGCCTTTCAGTCCACTAATCACCTGGCCTAATTGTCTAAACCCCCAACTTCATTTTCCACTACCAGGTGGGATATTTTTCTCACTTGTAGAGTAATTTACAGATTCCTGTTATTTGTTATTTTTCTCTTATTTTATCCACTTTTAAAACATCTTCATCAAGTATCTGTGTCTCCTTTCAACTATGGCCTTCTAAGGAATACCTTCTCTGTGATCAGTTACCTAGTACTTTATTTTTATTCATGTTCACTGGCTCCACAACACTGTAGATACACAGTTTGGTAACTGTGGACACACATCTTCCTTTCAGTGCTGAATGCCCCCTGGAAAATAGACAGACCTAGTGGGTCAGTGTCATCTGATTAGTGTTTGATCCTAGTGCTTGGGTTAAAACATTCAAGTTTGGTGCTTCTTTTCAACCTATTAAAGTGTGGCCATTTTAATGAGTTTGTAGACTTTGCTCCATGCTCCTGGCCTTTTAGTGTATCAACTTAACATCTTCATGCACTCCATTCTTGTCTTCCTACCAATGCAGCTGCAGAATTTCTGCTGCACCAAAGGCCTACCAGATGCTGCAGTCCACTCATCTTTGGAGCCACATTACCACATTTCACAAAAAAATCAGCCAATAAATGAGGTGAATTATCTCAGGCTTTATATAGGGCATTGCCTTTTAGATCACAGACAGTATGAAAGCTTGAAAATCCAATTTCTGCCTTTACTCCCACAGGCAATCAACTTCCTGTGTGTGGTCTCTATTTCCCTCCATGGTTAACTGGAAAAGGACTGGGAAAAGTTAAGATCAATATGTCTCTCTTGTCTGCGGCACTCTCCCCAAGAATCTCATCAGTCCATCTCTGCTCATTTCTTGTTTATGCTTCCCAAGTGTTATTTATCCACAGTAGACAGTGTGGGGGGGTATATTCTGTTTAATTGGATATGTCTGATCACAACCCAAAATCCTAATGTTCTTGACATATCACCAGACAGTTTGAAATATCCCATCCTGGTTGTTGTTTTTTAGAAATGGTACTTCATTAAATTTGCTTTAAAGATTCACATTTTTAATAAACAATAATTATTTTAGCAACAACTATATTAAGAAATAAAAAAATATCTTTTTTTAAAATCCCCAAACTGTATTTAATTTTAATAGGTACTTTCTGTACTAGTGACTTCAGTCACACATATTTCTAGATAAAACCCCAAAATTTCAAAAAGTGAATAGTGATGCTCAAAATAGTGTCATGTAGTCTGATAAAAAAAAAATGGCATTAGAGTCAAACTGGACTGATGGTGTGATTATTTGCATATTAGATAACTTCCTAGCTTGTAGCTTCCCCATTTGGAATGTGGAAGTAAGTAATTGCTTTTTCTGAGTGGTTGCTATGTAACCTGCACTAGGCTAGTCATGACATATTGTCTATGGAGGGAAAACTGAAAAGAAATGTAAATATATTTCAGTAGTATTGTAACTTAACAAGCTACAATACATATACCCTGTGCCTGTGAGTCAGTCTGTAGCCATTTAAAACTAGTAACAATGTCACATGACTCTGGGGGTTTATTTTGAGATCTTAAGTGTGAAAAGAAAGATGAAGATAGCTGGATATGAACAAAAATCTGTGAGTGTGTAGATGCATGTGTAATATATATATATCTCAAGGAAAATTCTGGAAAGTGTGATGTTATGCTAACATGGCTTTCCTGAAACAAGGGCAGGTAAGAACTGCAGGTGATTTGGGCTAGTGCAGGGGAAGGAAGAAGAGGGAGAGGCAAGGAAAGAAAAGGTGCTTCAGTGAACAACTGTGAGAAATGCCTGTTTGCAGTGACCACTGTTCCGTGGTTTTTTTTAATGATTTTTCTTTATATTGATTATGAGGATAAATGGATGTTTTCAGTGCTGACTCTTTAAACTTGTATCATGAACATAGTACAATTTATATAAGATAACAAAACCTCTGAGTTAGAAAAGGTTGTTAGGGATGAGCAGATAGATCTTTAACTCAGACATTGGCACTTTACAAGAACTAATGATCTGCTCCACAGCAAGTCTCACTGCCTAGACTGAGCGGTGTGTCTGCACTCTGCTGCCTGGCTCTAAATCCCTCATATGAATTTGACTGAGAGGAAAATAGACATTTGGACAGCTATGTCTTTACAGTGTATCCCCCTTTTGTCATTTGCTCTTTGAATTCCATGAGTGGCTGGCAAAGGCTTTGCAGAGAGTGAATGGTGAGGATGAAGGCATAGGCATACATGTATCTTAATTCCTAAACTACACATCTATGGAACCCTTTCTTGCCCATTTTTCATCACCCTGCCCCTGTAATGTTCTGTTTCAGATAGTCATCTGGGCTAACAGTAATGGATTCCTTCACAAAAGGACAAACCTGTCACTGAGATTTTGCAGTTCCAAGATTGTCTTTCAGTCAGTTTTAGACAGAGAATCAGCTGAGACAAAAGAATGATGTTCATGTCCTAAATGTTCCAAGCCCATCCCAAGAGTCTGGTCTGTCAGTCTGGGGAAACATGGAGACAATTAAAGTGGCATCTGGGGACATAACATATAAGTGCTCAGTGCCAACAGCCACCCTGCAGATCTTGTGTACATCTCTTGGAATAGACTGCATGGATATCTACCACAGGAAACAGAAAAGGTGGGGGACAAAGAACTTGCCTGGTTGTAGAGATGCCTGTAGCAAGAGCTAAGTGGTTGTTTTTCCTTCTCTATCCTTGTGACTTTTGTCTTAAGACAAGAGCAGAAGAGGAAAAAGCTCTGGATGGGATTTTCACCTAGCAGATGATAAACTTAATACTAAATTAACTTTAGAGCATTACCCAAGTTGACAGAAATTTTGGGGTATGACAAAAGAAATAATTCAGGTTACCATAGTAGCTATAAGTGAGGAACATTCCTTTCACTAATGCTGATACATCTTGCTCCCTAATTTCTGTACTAGAAGTGAAACTCCTGTCTTCTTACCACCCCACTGCTCATAATTTTCATTCTGTTTCTTATAGAAATTAGAGAGAACTCAATGAATTCCCTTTCTGAACGTTCATTCTTGGGATCTAAGAAATATATATGAGATGCACAGCTAAGTGTGCATGAAGGAGCTCACTAAACAATGCCACATGCCATGTGCTGCGTGCGGTCCTTAAGCATGCTGATATTCTAGATGTGAGGGAGCCTGTTGCTCTGCTGCATAATGCAGCCTATTGCACATGAAGTTAGTGGTGTTTGTGATGAGACACATCTGGACTGGACTGGCATAACCTGGGGCATGAGAGTAAACACATGTGTAACAGATTTGGTCATTGACACAATGGGCTTGCTGAATGCAGACCTCAGCAAAGATTTTTAAAAAATCCTTTTAACTTCCAAAGAATTTGGTGTGGAGGATAACAATGAACCAAACAATATCTTTCCCTTAAGCAAAGTCCTGTGGTCAATTTGGAAATGATGATTAAAAATTAAATGGAAAAATGAAAACATTGAGACTTGATTGGGAAATTATATAGCCTCTCTCTATTTAAAGGCTAGATTTTTAAAAGGTGTGAAGGACTTTGCTAGAGATACTTGGCAGATACTTAAAGATAACAAGTGCACCGCAAACATTCATGTAGACAAAAGGCAGATTTCTTGTAAAACTGTGGCCAAAAACTATCATCATGGAAAAAAGCATATGTCACCTCTTTCCTGCATTGGGAGCAGCAGATTGAAGCTGTTCTGTGTATTGTCACCTGTCAAGTGCCTCAGCAGAGCAGAATGAGCTGATATCTTTCAGATGGGCACTAATGGTAACAAAAATACAATCCAGAAGGGAGCACAGAATTATACATATATTTTTCCCACTGTCCTCAATTTAAATTATTGTTAGAAGTTCACCAAGACTGAATGGCTGGTTTTGTCTGAAGCATGCAGTCACCTGTCCTGTGCACAGCAAGGAGATTTAACAGACTTAAACCCAACTAATAAAATTGGGGCTGAGACTATGCTGGCAAGAATTAGCAGTGAGGTTGAAAGGGAGTAATACATCATGTCTTAAATTAACCTGAATGATTCAATTCAGTGCTCAAAATGCATGCTTTTGAAATGCCACACTGAAGCCCCAGTCTATGATGTTTGCAGGTTGTCTGAACACCTAGAGAAAGCTTCTGCCAACCACTGTGGCCACAAGGATGTATAACCTACTAATCTAATTTGCACAACTGTAATTTAACACACGCTCCCAAATGTGACAATGATCCCTACTTCACAGTATGATGCGTTTTGTGAACAAATGAGAAAATTGTGGTTACCTGTAACCTACAAGCAGGACACAGAGATGGGTTATCATTTTGTAGCATTTCTTTTCTCATATAATTGCTTAAGGACTGTGCTCAGCTTGTGTATTAAATTCAGTCCGGAAGAAAACATTGGCAGCTTGTTATCGCCCGACAAACCCTACAGTAAAGATTACTGCTCAATTCTTGCCAACCCCTGCCTGCTCACTGTTTCTCCACTCCATCTTCTCAACTTCATCAGAAATGATATGTTATAAACAGACATATTTATCTTCCAGATAATCCCAAACGGTGGGAAGAAAGAGCTTGACACCAATTTGAAGCTTTTCTCTCTCTCTTTTTCCTAATCATTTATTGGAGAAGAAAAATAACCCCTAGAAAAATGGATTGTTTTAACCACGTGTTCAATAAATCCTTGGTGCATTTCTCTCATTCTCTGTCCAAGTGCAAACATGCCTCTATCAAGATTAATATTAAACTCAGCCTCAGGCTGAGCTCTAGCTTTGAGTGATGACAAGTTCCTGAGCATTTCCCCACAGATCTGTTCTTGTTTTGGATATGTTTGCCCTCTAAGCAGACACTCTGAAAAAACCCACCTGCCAGTGACTATAAGTCAAACCTTTTTGACATTTGATTGACACCCTACTACTACTTGGCTTTTCTGTGGAATGAAAGTCTGGAGGACTGAAACGGGGTCTCATCTATCTAGGCTGGCCTTGAACTTGCTATGTAGCCAAAAACAGCACTAAATTCCTGGTCCTCTTGCCTGGACCTCCAAGTGCTGGGATTACAAGACTGCAGCATCACATCCAGCTCTACTTGACATCTTGGTGTGTTATGTAATCATTCACACTATTAAAAGTTCTTCTCTGGGAGGGAGTTGCTTTCTGTAAAATATAGATTATTCATAATTAAAGTCCAGTTTAAATAATCTTGAGAAGAGAACAATGAAGAAAACGAAAAAAGAAAATGAAGGCCAGTTGTGCCCCAATTCTAGATTTCATCTATAAAATAATGATAGCTTGCTTTATGTAAAACAAAGAACTGTGCTTGTGTATCCCCCTCATCTTACTTAAGATTTGACAGGGCTCTTTGTGGATCAGGGTGTCAGATGATCAATAGCCCAGTGGTTCTCAACCTTCCTAATGTTGTGACCCTTTAATACATGTTGTGGATACCCCTAACCATAAAGTTATTTCATTGCTAATTTATAACTGTAATTTTGCTACTGATATGAATTGCAATGCATATATCTGATATGTAGGATATCTGGGATACCACTTCCAAAGGGGTCACGACCCACAGGTTGAGAACTGCTACAATAGCGCCGCCTTCTCACACAGCTCTAACACTCCTGAACAGCAGTATTGGGACTTGATCCTAGCATTTTCTTTATTAATAGGTTACACTTGTGTGACCTTTCCTTTGGCAGAGACAAGTTGTCTTCCCTCTGGAAGCTCACCTGTCCATTTATGCAGCTTTGTCACCACAGTGAACATTGTCTGGCATCCTAACAGGGTGGAAGGTCATTCTGACTGGTCAGTAATTCAAGTCATTTTAGTTATTTAGGTCAACTTTGACTAAGTTCCCACTTGCATAGTACATGGAAAAGGAAAAGTGAAAACAGTCTCCAGTGAAATTCTGACCATGATCCTGAAGGGGCACTTTCCCTGATGCCTGTTTAAACATGTGACTCATGAGCACAAAACACTGAAATAAAGGAAGCCCACTCCAAAACCAATTTGTTTGATTTCAGGTACAAAAATTTCATCCCCTTCTTTGGATTTGAGAGATTATTTGCATTGAGACTGTGGGTCCTGTTTTTTTTTTTTTTTTCTTTTTCATTCTTTTTTTTTTTTTTTTTTTTTTTGAGACAGGGTTTCTCTGTGTAAAAGATGGATGTCCTGGAACTCACTCTGTAGATCAGGCTGGCCTTGAACTCACAGCCACCACAGCCTGGCTTTTTAAAAAATGTTTTAAAAATATTTTTATTGATTCTTTGGGAATTTTCTAATCATGGACCCTGATCATACTCATTTTCCAGTCCTTCCACGTCTGCCCCCTCCAACCTTGTGATCTTCCCCCCAAAAGTGAAAATGAAAATGAAAAAACCCCAATTGTGTTATCTATATACCTCTGAGTCCTGTTTACACTTGAACACTGCAGTGCAAGGGCAGGCCAGAGCAAGCAGTGGCCACTGGTTCCCTGTGTTTTTCTTTCACACTTTATGGCCTGATTGTGTTTCCTTTCCACTCTTGATGGACAGTCAATAACTACACACATTATAAGGCATGTATCAGTGGACACAGGTGACGTTTGGATTCACAGACAAGTTATAGGATCTAGTGAGAGGAAAAAGCTCATCTACACTTACATGTTTATTGCTGCTCTGTGCTGAGGACATTCAAAAGCCCCTTTTCTGCCATTTCAAAACATGCAAGGCAGAACTGTCATACTGTTTGCTCATCTGGAACAGAACAGCCGCTGCCCTCCCCACCTCCAGCTCCATTTCTTCTCCTTTTGCTCACTGCTCTCTCAAATGCGTTTGAAAGTACATTCACTTTTGTTGCATTCTAACTCCTTCACAAAGAGAAGATTTGCCTTGTAACTTGGAATGCCATAAAAAAAAAAAAATAACTGAGAATGCCTTGGTGTGGTAAGCCTAGAAAGTGTGGAAACTCTGTGATACATGGTTTTACTGTTTTACATGCATTTTCTTCTACAGAATCCAATAGTGAGAGCCACGGCCCCCAAGACGCTGTACCTTTACTTGTCTTCTCTGCACTTTGCACCTGTGAACACGTGTGACCTTCTCAGGACTACCTCCCAGCAAGCGCCAGTGTCTAACGAGGTCATTTTAAAAGAGTGTTTCAAGTAGTACAGCTACATTGGCAGAGTTTTCCTTAGAATTTCTCCCAATTGACATATCAATTCAACTGACACCTTCACACATACATGGCTTTCAACCTAGGAACTTGTTTATTCTCTTTTATATTAATTAGTAAAGACTTTTGCTCCTCTATGGATCTAGTATATATATAATGAGCAATTTCTAACATGTTTGATGATTGTCAGTAGACTTGGAGATGATCTATACATTGTACCTAACTTGAAAAGGAACGGCTCTACACCACATTATTAAGTGTAAAGATTTTTATGAGGTTGAGTTAGACAGCTTTATATGTATACGTATATGTATATGTATATAAAAGTGCTTTTTTATAACATAATTTCCCACTGATTTTTTAGGAAATTCATATCCTGCACCCCAAATCTGCTCACCTTTCAGTCCTTCCATATCCTTCCTTTGCCCTTGAAGCATCTTCCCCCAAAAGAACCCTCCCCCCAAATCAGTTACAAAGAAAACAAGCAAGCAAACAAAACCCTACCTTGATCCCCCGACTTGCCAACACCTCTCCATTCTCCCAGTGGCATTGGGAGCTGTGGTGCATCACACAGTCCACCCCTTTGTCCAGTCAACCCCACCCACGAAATGTTCATTGCAAATGTTCATAGGTCTGGTTCAAGGCCTCTGGCATACCATCATCACTGAACCCTCACTGAAACTCCCCTTGGACATAGCGCTGCTGCCTTGAGTCATGGGGATTCTGTGGCTTCTGCAGGACCAGTTCCTTTAAGAACTTCAGCTGGTCACAGATAGGGTAGATGTTAGGGTGGGCCAACACAAGGCCCATGATGTGGATCTGGGTGGTGGATGAGCTAGTCGATCTGTGCCACAAGGACAGTCCCCCTCAGGAAAGGAGCAGAGTCAGCTCTCCTAGGTCCATGCCATTGGGGTCAGCTCTCCCATGATGGGGGCAGGGCCATCTCTCCTGCTGTAGTGTCCAGTAAGGGGGCAGGGATAGCTATCTAAGGCCAGTGAGGGGTGTGGCACAGGCCCTCAGATTTCAACACACATGGTTCCTATGAACTCCCTGTGGCAACACTGGCTATGGACATCATCACAGACCCCAGCCAGCTGCATCAAGAACATGGACCCAGACATGGCCTTGCTGGCAGCTTGGGCCACCCAGATCAGTATGGCCCTAGCAGAGACAAGGTCCTCTGACACTAACATGGTCTCAGGTCATTGTCCAGACCCTGGACTTCTGCACGACCCTCAGTGGTAACAGGAGACACAGACATCAGCTCAGACCCTGGCTGAAGACATCCTTGGGCAGTACCACAAGGTACCAGGCAGGAGCATGCATTATGATGAGCATTACGTGGTGGAGAAATGGGAGAGAAAGAGATAGACCCAGACACGGCTCTATGCTGCAGCCCAGGCTTGGACATCGTTATGGCCCTGAGTGGCAGCACAGGTCTTCTAGATTGGTATGGCCCTGGCGGCAGTAGGCCTCAGAAACCACCATGGACTCAATTGTCTGACCACACCCCGGTCATCAACACAGGCATAAGTGGTTACTAAAGCCATGAACATCAACACAGACCCTGGCTGCTGCATGACACTGACTCAGACATGGCCCT
Organism: Onychomys torridus; assembly: GCF_903995425.1. Taxonomy (NCBI): domain Eukaryota; kingdom Metazoa; phylum Chordata; class Mammalia; order Rodentia; family Cricetidae; genus Onychomys; species Onychomys torridus. The sequence goes on along the minus strand of NC_050443.1, from coordinate 52,841,598 downwards.
TGGCATCAGCTTGGGCCTGGATAGCATCACATCCCCCATTGGCAGCAAAGGCCACTCACATCATCATGGCCCTGGTGGCAGCAAAGCCCTCAGACACCAAAATGGCCAAATGGTGGCCCAGATCCTGGGCATACCCATAACCTTGGTGGCAACATGGATCATGGAAGTCAACACAGACCCAACTACAGTAGGACTATCGACCCAGGCATGGCCCTAGGCATCAGCCCAGGTCTGGACATCACCCTGTCCCATGTGAAAAGCAGACCACCAACATCAGCCCATTCCTCACAGCCCTTGCTTCTTTAGATCTGCCTCCTACTACAGCACACAAACCATTCCCCATCTCTTTCTCTCCCATTTCTCCACCACGTAATGCTCATCATAATGCATGCTCCTGCCTGGTACCTTGTGGCACCTGCCCAAGGATGTCTTCAGGCAGTCTAAACCATAAGGACTCAGGCTGCCCCATGGCTGTCTTTTGCCCACCTGAGCTGCATGGCATCAACCAGGCCCATGGACCTAAAAGTATTTTTGTACTGTGTGTGCATGTCTCTGTGTGTATATGTCTGTGAACATATACTTGTTTCTCTCTCTCTCTTTCTCTCTCTCTCTCTCTCTCTCTCTCTCTCTCTCTCTCTCTCTCTCTGTGTGTGTGTGTGTGTGTGTGTGTGCGTGCGCGCGTGCATGTGTGCATGCACACAGACATGTGAAAGCAACCTTGAATGGCTGTCAATTTTATCAAATACCTATTTGTATCCACTTGTGCATACACATGTATATTTTACCCTTTAATTCATTTAAATGTTGAATCACATTTAGGATTTTCTTCCTTTTCTCCTGTTAATCATCCATGGGCCCTCCTGATGAGTCTACTCTGCTCACACTGATAACATTGCAGTAGTAGCTCCTGCTTGTCAGTTGATGTTTGGGACTTTTCTGAAAGGTCACATGACACCTTCCCTTGTGTAGATCTCTTTCTTTCTGTTTTAGTGTCAGTGTTATTGCCGTTAATAAAATGAGCTAGGGAGCTTTTCCTCTTTTCTCTGTCCCTAGAAATACTACATGCAAATGGGTAATGCATGTTGGGAAAGTAGAAACCAAAACTTCTCATCCAGAAGTCAATTTAGGGGATAAACTTTTATTGTTTACATTTTTAATGGCTATAGATCAATTCTCTTTCTCATAGAATTACATATTTGGAAAGTTATAAGTCGATAATCAGATAAATATAACTAATAATTTCTAGAGAATCACCTCAGTTTTTAATAAATTGGCATGTAGTCATGCATAGTTTGTAACTTCTTCATAACTACACGATTTCTCTAATTAAGCCCTCTCTTTGGTTACTAGTATAATTTTCTTCATGAACTGTCCTGCTCAATAGTTCAGAATGTTCATTTTCATAATCAATGCAAAGTAAGCAAGCATCTTTGACATTTGCAGGTCCATAGTGACTTGTTTGCTTTGGGCTTTTAAGTGTGTTCTACAAGAGTAACTTGTCTTTCTCCTGTCTTTTTAGGTATGTTTTAGGTTTTAGGTATGCTTATTTTTTATATGTTTCAAAATTACATTTATTAATTGTGTGTGTGAGTTAGAGATGGGGCAATAAGTGTGAATGTTACAGAGCCATATGGCAAGGAAAGAGGAGAACCTGAGGGAGTCCTTTCCTAACAAAGGGCTTCTCGGGACTGAACTCAGGTCATCAGACTTGGCAGCAAGCATCTGTACCAGCTGTGCCATCTCACTGGCCCACATGCAGTGTTCTATTTAAGCATTTTCTTGATGTGGGCGCTTAGCTCATTCATTCTGTCTTTTGTTTTTTTCTGTAAACATTTGATGCTCCACTTATGCCTGTATTCCACGACCTCAGTTATGAGCTATATTTTTTATTATCATGTGATTCTAAACAGTTGCTTAACTTTCAATACAAACTTTTTAACACCTACATTATTTGCAGTGTATCCAGTGTTTCCGTGTGAATGGTTCTTTTGGTGGTTCTGGGTTTAATTTCTACTTTGTTATCTGACATCGATGTCTATGTGGTAAATGCTGTATTAGCTAAAATTCACTTTCTGGGTTGCCATGCAGGCTTGAGAGAATGTTGCATCATCACAGACTGTGGGATTTCATTTTCCTCAATGCTTTGCATTCCAAGCTCCCCACTCTAAAGAGCCTTTGCTGAGATCACACTCTGCCCTCTGGGTTGCACGTATATTTTGCAAACTCCATTATTCTCTATTGACTTTCTTGAAGTCATCTGTTACCATGCAAAGGGTTTTTTTTTTTTTTTAATGTCACTTTTATAAAGTGGCAGTTGTCTATTTTTTTTTTCTTTTTATGCCTATACAGTTTCACACTAGTTCAAGGAAAGCTAACTAACTGCCTGTGGTGATATATTGTGTACCCCAATAAAGGTTGCTTGGGGATCAGAGGACAAAGCCAGCCACTATATTAAACATAGAGGTCAGGTAGTGGTAGCACCCATGCCTTTAATCCTAACATTCAGGAGGCAGAGATCCATCTGGATCTCTATGAGTTCAAGGCCACACTGGGAACAGAGCCAGGCATGGTGGCACACACCTTTAACCCCAGAACTAGGAAGGAAGGAAGATGGTGGCACACAGAAAGGCATATAAAGTGTGAGTAAACAGGAAGTCTCTCTCTTGAGGCTGAGGATTTCATAGAGGTAAGAACGTGGCTTGTTCTGTTTCTCTGATTTTTCAGCTTTCACCCCAATATCTGGCTCCAGGTATTTTTTTTTTTTATTAATAAGACCATTTAACAATTCATGTTACAACTACCTTTAGTGTTCATATAACTCCTAAACATTCTTCCAGGGTTATATGTCTGTTTTTATTGTCATGATTCACATTTGAGGGGAAATACACAAGCTAAAAGACCTGCAACAGGCAGGAGAGACGGCTCAGTGATGAAGAGCATTTACAGCTCTTGCAGAAGACCCAGGTTTGGTTCCCAGAACTCACTTCAGGGGACTCACAACCAACCACTTGTAACTCCAGCTTCAGAGAACTCCAATAACTTTGGCCTCCAAGGGCTCTTGCACTCATGTGCTCACATCCAAACAGAGACACATAATTTTAAGATGAGAAAAATGAATATATAAAATGCAAAAGATTTCATAAAAATTCAAACATAAGTACAAAATCAATTTCAAAATATTTGTTTACAATGTGAAAATAAATCACAACAGAATACACATTAATTTCACTTGATACATATCTCAAACTTCCCCCAAATCCAGAAAAATGACGTATGTTTACTACTTGCCTACTCATCTAAGTACTTTTATCTACCTGTTTTTCACATCAAAGTCCCCTCTAATATCATTAGAGTTTCAACATGCTTTCTATAAGAGAGTAAAGAGGTAAATTAGCCTTTAGCCAAAAGGACTCTATCTTATGACTAGCAGTTGCCAGTGTTGCATCTCAGGGGTACAGACAGACACACCTTCTGGATTTAGAACTCCTTCATGATGTTTCTTCCAAGCCAGAAATCAAAACAAAAAACAAAAACAAAAACCATATGGACATGAGTTTGAATCACATCATTCACAAACAAAGCTGGGTTTTGTAGGTGGTGCATGTCTGCAATCCCTGTACTGGGATTGTGGAGACAGGATGAGCCCCCAAGTTCACTGGCTAGCTAGTTTAGCTGGACTAGTGAGTTCTGGATTCACTGAGAGACCATGTCTCAAAAATTAAGGGAGAGTGGTAGACAAATATACTTGATACCATCAGCCTTTACATGTGTGTGCAACCTGTGCATCATCAACATGTGGATACCACACAGGAATATAAATTAAAAATTGGAAAAGAATATCTACCAAGAAATTAATTCACTTTTGATATATATATATATATATATATATATATATATATATACACACACACACATATATACACATATGTGTGTATACACATGTGTACATATATACACAAATGTACAAATATACAGATAGATTTCTCAAAATATATGTATATATTTACACACACACACACACACACACGTGTGTGTGTGTGTGTGTGTGTGTGTGTGTGTGTGTGTGTGTGTCTTTATATGTTTCTATGAGATATGCCTGCTTGAATGTGGCAGCCATCAGGTCTAGGTGTGATTTTATTTTCCTTTGCTGGCTGCTTCTTTTTTTAGGTCTGTTCTAGGAACTAAAAGTTTATATTTTCACAGCTTTTCAGGAAAGGAGGGGGCTACAAAATTCAAATGGTGCCCATTCAGCAAACAAAAACCACTTCTATGGAGCTCCCAGGCTGTCTCCTCCCATTATCTTTAGAGTTGGTCTCCTGCAGAGCTAACCCAGGCTTCAAGTCCAGCCTGCTGGCATCCCGCTGTAGCAATTAGAGAAACTGCCCCTCAACGCCCGCTTGATTTTATCCTATGATTGCTAGGGAGACGGCACACAGCATCCAGTAGGCAGCGGTCGTCGCTGTACCTGTTATCACTGTCATTTCCTGCTTCAGTCATGTGCAGCCGCCTTAAATACTTTTGAAGCAGTTGAACTTAAAAGGCTGAGCCCTGCACTCCAAGTATATCAGAACAAGGCAGAAGCTGGACTGGGCAGCTTGAAGGACATAGATAAAACAGGGTAGCTGGATGTCAGGAGATTTTGAATTACAGTGGGCAAGGGTAGCTGCGGTCAACCTAAGACCTTAAATATCTGTAAATAGGTACATTTCAAATACGTGCCCCCATGAATTCTGTCTGAGCTCTCCTGCCTTTGGTTACCATCAAACCTCTCAGCAGTGGGTGGCATAAATTCCAGGGATTAACTTGCACACACATATTTGGGATTCAATAGCCTGTTCTGAGAACATTGTTTCCATCTGGGCGCTTCTTGCTCAGAGGGCAACAGGATGGCTCGCTTTCCATGAGGTGTTCATTTGGATGGAATAGTTACCGCTTCGACTTTCCATGGGCCAGCTGAGCTCTGCTCAAGGACTTTGCATACCATTCCCTTAACTCTTGTAAGTGGTGTTCCAGATGAAGAGGGTAAGACCCAGAAAGACAAGAAATATCTTCTCCCAAATCTAATAGCTGGAAAGCAAAAGAGAGCTAAAATTCCAGGAAGACGGGGTGGGGTGGGGCATGGGTTTGATAGTAAAGAGTCAAGGAAAGAGTGTTGTTGTTGTTTGTTTGTTTGTTTGTTTTTTCCACTAGAAGGAACTATCTCTGTAGCATCAGGCCTTTTCTACACTATTCAAAATAAATATGGCTGAGTCTAAGATGACAATACTTGTGAGACTTACCTTCACACTTATCATCAAGGTGAGGAGTCGGACTCTGTCACTTAAACTGACAAGTCCATGACTCATTCTGATTTGTTGCCATGTAAAAAACAAAGTGTGTGGAAGACTAAATTTTGAGGTTCCCCCAAAATAGCAACTTAAAGGCTACGATTAAGTGTACACACAAAGACGTGAGATGTAAATCCAGATCAGCTGATGATAAGCACTTCCAATTGCTAGTTCCAACCTTAGCCTGCAGATGGCAGTGCAGGCCTCTGGATGCGGCCTTTGGCCTCAGGGAGAGAGTTTCAGAGGACCAAGAGGCAAGTAAGGAATCCAAAGTCTATCTATGTGTGAGCCAATTCGGCAGGTGGATCTTGGAACCGTTTTCTTTGACCTCTTCCTCCCCTCTGATGTTTATTTCCCTCTTTACTGTTTTTCTTACACATTCTCAAAGTCCAAAAGGGGGCACTTGGGACTAAAATAAATGTGTTGTTGCTTTTCCTCAGACTTCAAATCAGATGTTGAAAGGATCGACTATGGAGTTGGAAACAGCTGTCTAGACCATTCGATATGTCCATCCATCAACCTAGATAATATCTTTCAGGAATGTCTTCTTCATGTATCTGGTGATTCAATCCACTTACATCACTTTCTTCCTGAAACCTTCAATACTTCCCAAATGCTGACAGGGTGAAGTCTGAGAGTGAAAAATGTGACGTTGGCCTCTTTTCTCCACTTACACATCAAGCTCCAGCTGCCTATAACCACCATGAACCCAGGCTGTCCATGCCCATGCTTATCTAGAGTATGGCTTCCTCCTCCCCAAAGCTGTCCATCAGGACATAACATATAGTGAAAAACTTGTATGCATATAAAATGGAATGCTATTCATCTCTAAAGAAAACTACAGTCATGAAGATTTCAGGAAAATGGATGGACTTAGAATAGGGATTATTAAGTGAGGTTACTTGATCTCAGAAAGAAAAAAAAAAACCCTCCATGTTCTTTTTTATATAAAGAACCTATCCCATAGTAGACATGTATATGTGTAAACAAATGTTCATGTGGGTATAATATAACATGTCTAAGGAGAACAAGGAGAGCCACATGCTAGGAGATTGGAAAGGACTGAATGCAAGTGATGGGCATGAGTTATAAAAGAGTGATAAAGCTAATTGGTTTTCTAGTTCTGTTGGTGCACGTAAAAACATATTTAACCGTGGAGGTGTGAAGTCCAATGGGAAGCTCCACAGCTTCAGGAAGGCTTTTCAAATGGTATGCAATTTCATTGAGATGTATAGACTTTGCTTCTAGTTAATTCCACTCACGATGTTTTTATATTTGCAAGTTATTTATAGCAAAGTTTATATGTTAAAAGAGAGCCAAATCGGGGCTGGGGAGATGGCTCAGAGGTGAAGAGCACTGGCTACTCTTCCAGAGGACCCAGGTTCAATTCCCAGCACCCACGTGGCAGCTCACAGCTGTCTATAACTTCTGTTCTAGAAGATCCTATGCCCTCATACAGACTGCAGGCAAAACACCTATGTAATAAAATAAAATAAAAATAAATCAATTATTTTTTAAAAAGAGCCAAATAGTGGTGATCAGAGAGGCTAAGGTATGAAGAAAATTGGGCATTGATAGTCCTTGGGCAGAAAGCCTATTGATTTTTAGATCAATAGTAATAATCAAATATTGCCCATTTCAGTATTGCCAGAGGAGTGGGTTTCAAAGGTTCTCATCCAAAATAAGATAAATATCTAAGGTGAGGAAGTTGGGTCAGCTCTGCTGGATCATCTACACTGCACATAAGCATCATGGTGCAGCTCTGTACCCACACTGCATGTAAACATCACAGTGCTGCTCTGTACCCACACTGCATGCAATATCATTCATCTATGTGTAAAAGGGGCCAGATGTTGATACTCAGACTTCACTCCAGACCAATGAAATCTGCATGTTTGTGGGTGGGCACAGATAGCACGTGATTTCCAGGCACAAGGGGAGCCGAGGCTTCCTGCCATGTCTGTTGTTTCAAAGGGTGTTCCCAGAGCCAGCAGTGTTAGAGAACAGTCAATGTATTTGAAATGCACATCTTTGAGACCTACCACAAACTAAGGAATTAGTAATGGCAAAGGTTGGGTAGTGATGGTGGTCATCTTTTAAAAAAGCCTGTCCAGGTGGTATATGCAAATGTCTGAGAATTGCTGTTACACAGGGTAGGTTGCCTAATTATTTATTTCAGTTGTTGACAATAGATAGACAGCACCTCGTGCATGCTAGGCAACGGTTCCATATTTATTTGTGAGGCCAACACAAACCACAGCATGGTTGTGGAGGTCAGAGGATATTTTGTAGAAGTTGGCTCTCCCCCTGCACCACTCAGTTCCGGGTATTGGACTAGATCTTCAGGTTTGATGGCAAGCATCTGTACCCAATCAGCCATCTTGTTGGTTCCCCTTTTGGAAAAAGAAATGGAAACAGGGCGTACATTCATTTCCCAGTTTTCCAGGCTGGCCTTGAATTCATTCTGTAGCCTAGGCTGGCTATGAGCCTCTGCTTCTGCTGCCTCAACCCAGTGCTGGGTTACAGTCCTTCATTGGCAGGCCCGGTATGAGGTTCTCACTTCACAGAATGTCCCATTGCTTTGTATGAGTCCTTCCTTCCTCTTGCGCTCTGATTCTGGGCACTTTCTTCATGTGTTTTGCTCACAAAGAACAGGCCCATTTTCACTGAAAAAAAACCAAAAAAAAAAACAAAAAAACAACTTGACTCCAATTTGGTCTCCTGGTCAACATCAATTTTCTAATAGAATAACTTGGAAAAGCATTTTACCTGTATCTTTTAGTCCTTAGAACACCTCTAAGGTACTGTAAGCATGACAGCTTTCCAGATAATGGAATGAAAATGGGCAAAAATATTAAACTTTGCTGTACTCTGTACATTAGGCTTAGTGTTTCATCATACTGAACTTCTAAGAAGCCAGTAGGATATGACTTTCAATGCTCAGGCAGGAAGAGACTGTCATAGTCCTTCAAAGGATGGTCACAGGGACACAAGGCCAAGGGGAACAGCAGGCATTTTAACGCAGATCTGTCCCAAGAGTGAGCCATGCTCTGGGTTCTCATGAGCCTTCCTTTTGTACTTTGCCCATAACCAGAGAAGCTTAGAATGAAGAAATCTGGGGTCCTCGGAAGTGTATAGCTAGTTCATCACATGCTCCATTTACTACTCCTGATGTGTCCTGCTACTTTAGCAGCTATACACAGACAGAATTCTTTTTCCTCCTGAGGAACTGAAAAAGGGGAAGGATTTCCATACACACACTGGCTTGGAGACACAGTTATCTGACATTTAACATTGTCCTGAACTCACGCTTTTCTGAGCCTGTGGACTGAATTCTCGGTCTGTTATGGTCTCAGCAAAGGTGTTGAAAGCTTCTTCCCTTGCATTGCCCTATTGGGTAGAGGTAGAATTTGTAGGAGTTGAGCCCAGCCTTTAGGTTATTGAGTGTGTGCCTCTGAATGAGACAGGAGACCCCAACATCCTCCTGTCTTTTTTGCTACTTGTCTCAGGAGATGAGTGGCTATATCCCACCATGTAGTCGCAGCATGGTGTGCTGTTTATCATAGACACAAGGGACTGGGGCCACTCTACCATTGGTTGGAAATATGAGCCAAAGCAACCCCTCCTTTCCTCTTTATAATTGCTTTAGACATCTTGTAACAGTTCTGAAAACTGACTAATGTCCTTGCTTGAATATTGTATGAGCATTACTAAAATTGTACCAAGTGGCACTGTGCTAGGTTCTAAGAGGCAGGACAGTGACTACAGCTGACACGGCTTCTGCTCTCCTGTTGGTCAAATGATGTCCCTGCTGGCATACTACCAAGAAGAACCATATCAACATATCATATATGGTAAATATAATATAATGAATAATGAAGTATAATATGATGAATACGTGTGTATGTGTGTGTGTGTGTGTGTGTGTGTGTGTGTGTGTGTGTGTGTGTGTGTGTGTGTGTGTGTGTGTAGAAGAAGTTGAGTTTAGATGTTTTTGGGCATCCTTTATGAGCTAAAGTTTAGTGTGGCTATGGATATGTGTGTCCATATGCCAAACACTCCGAGCTGGCAGACAAGAACGTGCCCAAACTTCATGTCATGAAGATCATGAAGTCTCTAAAGTCCCAAGACTATTGAAGGAGCAGTTTGCCTGGAGATATTTCTATTGGTACCTTCCAAATGAGGGCATCCAGTACCTCTGTGATTAGATCGCAGATTGTGTCCTGAAATTGGCAGCCCTTGGCCCAAAGCTGACTGGTAAGATTCATGAGAGGGGAGGCAGACAGACATCTACAGAAGGAGTGCTGTGTCCCCTGGTGCTGACAAGAAAGCTGAGGCTGGGGTTGGCTCAGCAACTGAATTCCAGCTTAGAGGCAGCTTTGGTTGTGGATGTGGTCAGCCACCTCAGTGAAGATGAAGATTGTGTTGTAGTGAATAAACTTTAAAGAAAAAGAAAAGAAGAATCTCTGAAAGTTCTGTGTACCTATATAACTCTATTAAATGTTATTTCTAGCTGTGATGGTAAGCATCTGTGATTCTATAATGTCAGGGGCTGAGGCAGAAGGGTTGTGAGTTCAAGGCTAGCCTAGGCAGCATAACAAGTTAGAGGCTGGCCTGAACAATGCAATAGCCTAAAGAGAGGCTGTTTCAAAAACAAAATACTCTCACTAATATTGCAAAGATGATCTTTACTGAGCTTGAAGGACTATCAAATCTGGTCATAAATCTTTGGGTTTCTTAGGATGTTCCCACATAATTGGGTCACATTGATGCTATCATTATTGTAGGTCCAAGCACTTAGGAGGTGAGTCCCAATTAATTACAATTATCTTATTTAAATTGCAGGGCTATAACCCACCCCAAATAGTTGAACTGAGCCCATTGGGACTCAGGTGGTTAGGGCACTATCCTCTACAACACAGGGACTGATTAATATGAACAGGTACAGAAGGATGTGATCAAGCCACTGGATGGGAAATCAGTGGCCCAGTTGGCTTCTTCCTTGCCTGGCATTACCTGTATGGATTAAATTGCCAGACACAGAGCATTTTAAAGCAACCAGAATTGTGCCATTGGCTCTGGTCTTGGGCCACACTTGCTCTTGGAGAGGAGACAGCACAAGCTGTGTAAGCCCAGGCCTGGGCACCAGAGGGTTAGGCTGCCCATGTGGCTCACATGGCAACAGGCAACTGTCACCTGTGTCCTACTTGTTCTGTTATTGTTTATTTTATTTTTTTGTTTATTTTTGCCAAAGGTAACCCAAAAACAATTGAAATGTAAGCAACACAGAAAACCACGGGAAGCCCAGAAAGTTGCGAGTGAGTGAATGTGTACTGTTTGTTCCTTGTGAACATGTATTTTTGATATGGGTATGGCAATGTCAAGGAGCAAGAGCCTCAGACCCAGAGGAAAAGACAAAGCGCTTGCCTTACAGGCTGTGTGTGAATGTGGACAATGTTAGGATTCTGCCCTCACCCTTCTGGGTTCTGACGTCTTACACCATCAGTGGGCATGGGTGACTGTGTACTGCCACGTGGTCATGCAATCCCCGCCTTAAAAAAAGTGGGACATAGACCCTCCACCCTCTCTTTCTGTTTCAGCTCTGCTCTGCTCTACTCCCTCCCCCATCTTATTCTCTCACCAGGTCTGGTCCCCTTCTCCGCACACATTTTCCCTCCTAATAAAGCTCTAAAAACTAACATTGGGTTCTGCTGTGGCCAGTGACTTTTCAGATGACCAAACAGGGCCATTTTACCATCAGACAGTGATCTCTTTTTTTTTTTTTTTGTATTGCTGTACATGAAGTAGCTCTTTACAAAGCCAAAGATGAAGGTACTTGAACAAAAGAAAGCTCTTTCCTCAGGTTAGCAAATCGGAAGCCTTTTCATTCATTTGCCTAATAGAAGGGAGAATGAAATTCCTTGGAAAAGCAAAACAACAAAAAACCACAAAGTGCTCTCATTTCTGGGGTGAAGTGGTATTCAGGCTTCTGATCTTGGAAGTAAATAAGATGTTCTCAGGTGTAGAAAGGCCACCTGTCAGAAGGGCAAACTTAGGGTTCAGATCAGTCTTCTAAATCATTCTTAAAACACGAAAAAGTTTATTAAGCCATGGAGGTGTTACTCTGTCAGTACGACAGAGAAAACACTTGTTCAGAAAGATGTATAAACTTAGAAGAAACTTTATGCTTACAGGTGTGTGCCATCCCAGGGAAGCTGGACCCTTTCATCAGTGAAATTCGTTCTTTGACGAGTTCATATGTACTGCATTCTCATCACTCACAACACCCACCGTCTCTTATCTCCCTCTTGCCTTGTCAACCTGCTTCTTTCCTACAGGTCCATTTCACTTGCTCATGTCATTGTGTGTGTGTGTGTGTGTGTGTGTGTGTGTGTGTGTGTGTGCGTGAGAGAGAGAGAGAGAGAGAGAGAGAGAGAGAGAGAGAGAGAGAGAGAGAGAATCACTGATCTAAGCAGGGCTGTCTATGAGATCACAGATATGGAATAGAACTATCCAATGAAGCCCAGTAGGCTCACCAATGGGCACACTTCTGAAGATAATGACTCCTCCCTCCCCAGAGCCTTTCATAATATTTCATCAGGGAGGGGTAGTCCATAATCCCCTCCCCCACCTGTGACTGGCTGCTGGCAGGTCCACTCTGAATCTTACACAGCCCCAGTGCACACAAGGTAATTAATGTTTGTACTATGTCATTCCCAGAAGACTGCCTTTTGTCTCCTTTCTCCATGTTTTCTGACTCTTACATTCTTTCCACCCCCTCATCTGTGATAGCCCCTGACCTATAGAGGGGGTGGTATAAATATCCTGTTTAGCACTGATCATTCAACACCCCACCCCATACATACACAAACTCCTTTTAGTACCTTACACAGTCAAGTATTCCTGCATTTGCTGTGCTGCTGTGTAGTATGAATCTTAAAAGTTCTTATTAATAAAACTCAAACCCGAGGCCAGTTATTGGGGTGATTGCTGGAAGATCAGAGACACAGAATAAGCCACAGCTATCTCACCTTGCTAGTTCCTCAGGTGATCCTGCTTCCTCAGGCTGGAAGCTTCTGAGTCCTCCTCCACATGAATCTCAGCTGAACTGTGTTGCTCCAAAGCCTGAATGCTTAACCAGCCAAATGCTTAACTAACTACATGCTTTTTTCTCCTTTAACTCCTGGTCCTCACGCCTTATATACTTTTCTCTTTCTGCCCCACTCCTTGGGATTAAAGGTTGGGTTTCTGGGATTAAAGGCATGGGTCACCATGCTTAGCTGTTTCTAAAGTGGCCTTGAACTCAGAGATCTGACTAGCTCTGCCTCTCAAGTGCTGGGATTAAAGGTGTGCACTACCACCACCCAACTTCTGTTATGGCTTACTCTTCCCATTTTCTAGCCACCATTTTTGGCTTTGTTCTAGTGGCTTGTATCATTTGTCCAGCCACTGCATAATGAGAAAGTGCAGGGCTTGTTTCAAGTCCTTGTTCAAGTTGTCTGTCAGGTTGGATCATCTCAGTTAGCCATCTCAAAATTGTCCTAAGTAGTTTGTAGTCTAAAGTTGATCTTTTGGTGGTGTTAATCAGTTTAATGGCATTATCATAGTCCACATGAGTTCATCTTTGTAGGCCCATCATCCTTTTGAAGATTTCAAAGTCATTGTTAGGCATGATCATGGTTCCCTTTAGATTTTTTTTTTTTCAGAGTTAAAAGTTAAAAACCATGAGGTCAGAGCAAGAGCGGAAAACCTTACCCTTCACTGCTTCTGCTGTCCTTCCTCTCCGCCCAAGAGCTACCTCTGTGTGTCCTATCTTTTTTATAGATTTTCTGTTCTGTTTTCTCATTGGTTGGTATTGAGATTAAAGGCATGTGTCTGCCATGCTGGCTGTATCCTTGAACACACAGAGTTCTACCTAGCTCTTTCTCCCAAGTGCTGGGATTAAAGGCGTGCACCACTACCGCTCAGCTTCTGCTCTGGCTTGCTCTGACCTCAAGGCAACTTTATTAACATACAAATAAAATCACATTTCAATACAAATAAAATATCACTATAGAGGTGCTTCTCTGGTTAATGTTTAGAGTGGCTTTGTCTGTCAGTATAAACAGAAATGTGTAGAAGGCAGTGTGACACTATGCTGATTTATTTAAACAATGGTAGTAAGTCGTCCTTTGACTTATTACATCCATCGCCATTGGTTTTTTAATGGGTTTCTACTACCAGAGTTGAAATCACTCCTGTTCAGGGACCTCAAATCTAATCAGAGAGTGTTTGGTTGTTCCCAAACACATCATGCGGTTATTGCACCTTTAGGCACATCTTACTAGGTGTGTTGATTTTGTACTTCATAGGTATAATAACTGGGTAAGATTACTGATGGAATGTTCGTTCTGTTGCTTAATCTCCTAATAGGACAATGGGAATACAAATGGAAGGTCTGGGAAGTTCTCTCCTTATGTAATGAATCTGTTTTACATAGTGGTGATAATTATATAATTGTTAACATAAGTATTGTAAAGGGTATATTTTATGGTATACAAATTACATATCCATAAAACTACTTTATAAAATTTATAAAATAGTAAATTAAAAACAGGTAAAGTTTATAGAAATTTTGATATGCAAAATGAGAATACAAAAATCACAGAGAAATTCAAAACAAGGGAGAGCTAGAAGGGTAAGGAAAGACATAAAGTAATGTGATAGTTTTACATGAAAACTTGACTTAATTGAGGAATGTTTAGATGGCAGGTGAAGTGCAGACTCTGTGTGAATGCATGTGAGTTGAAAAGAATGGGGAAGATCTGCTTTTGTTATGGACAGGCACTGTTCAATAGTCTGGAAGCCTGAAGAGAATAAAAAGACAGAAGAAACTTCAGAACAGTGTCACCTCTCCTGCCCTCCAAATACAATACTCCAGCTTCATCCCCACCTCTGTCACAGCCCACCTGCTGCAGCCTCCCTTCCCTCCCCACACCCATCTCCAGTGGATCCCATAGACCTTCTGCTCCTAACCACTCCCATTGCTTTATCCCAGCCCTCAATTCCAGCAGTCACCCGGTAACTCACAGGCACTCCTGCCAGGGAAGCAGGTAGGCTAACTGCCAACTTCAGCTCTCCCTTCTTTCACCCAAGTCCAGTCCCCTGCAGTGCCCCACCCCCCCCCCCCTCAGCTCTGTTAGATCCCACAGATCTTCCCCTCCTCACATTCCTTTCCCTACTCACTGCTCTATCCCTCCCCACACCTCGAGCAGTCACAGGCCACTCTAGCCAGGGAAGCAGGTAGGCAAACTACAGATCTTCAGGCCTCCTTCTGACCCTCGAAAACTCCTAGTGGCATCCCCAGCTCTGGAGCAGACCAGCTGATGCAGCCCCGCTTCCTCTAGGCCCCCATCTGTAGTGGATCACACAGATCTTTCCCTCCAAACTCTCCTTCCTCCACTCATTGCTTTATTCAGCCCCCAAGCCCAGCAGGCACTCCCTGGGAACCCAGCCAGCAAAGCAGTAAGGCTAACAGGCCTTCAGCTCTCCTGTCCATTACTCCAAGTCTCATCAACAGCTCTGTAGCAGACCACAGGCTGTAGCCTCTCCTCACTCTTTGTCTCAACTCCCAGGGTAATAAGCAGATCATGGTGGAGTACCCTGCTTTCCTCCCTCATGTAGACGCCTCCAGTCTCCACTCCAGCACAACCCTATTCCTAAGAGTTAATTCCCAAAACCCAGAAACAAATTTTACTTGGAACTCCCAGCTGCAGAAGATTTTCCTATAGGCAACACATAGCCACCACACTCTCCTAAGAACAGAGAGGAAACAGAAACCAAACACCCACCCAACAAAGACAAGACCAGATATGAGCACCTAGAATTATAATTATCCCATTCTCAGATGCCTATACAGCAGTGGAAAAAGACAATCAACAACAAGGACAATAACTTTCTCCAAAACTGACCATACACTTGGTCACAAAGCAAGTCTCAACAGATACAAGAAAATTGAAATAACGTATTCTATCCTAGCTGACCACCATGAATTAAATCAACAACAACAGAAACAATCAAAAGCATACAAACTCACAGAAACTGAACAACTCTCTAATAAATGAGAACTGAGTCAAAATAGAAATTAATAAAAAATTAAACACTCTCTAGAATTGAATATAAATGACTACACAACTACTCAGATGTACAGGACACAATGTGAAGGCTGTTCTAAAAGCAAGTTCATAGCACTAAGTGGCTGCACAAAAAAATTTAGAAATTTCTCAATCTAGCAACTTAACAGCACATCTGAAAGTTCTAGAAAAAAAAAGAAGAAAAAAAATCACATCTAAAAGGAGTATATGGCAAGAAGTAATCAAACTAAGCACTGAAATCAACACAGTAGAAAAAAAAAGAAACAATACAAAAAATCAATGAAACAAAGAATTGGTTCATTAAGAAAATCATAAGATCGACAAATCCTTATCCAAATTAACTAAAAGATAGAGAGAGAAAATCCAAATTAACAAAGTTAGAAATGAAAAGGGGGGCATAACAACAGACACTGAGGAAATCCAGAAAACTTTGAGAATGTACTCTAAAAACATATACTCTACCATATTGGAAAATCTAAAAGGAATGGATCATTTTCTCAATACACACCATTTACCAAAGTTAGATTGAGATCAGATAAGCAATTTAAACAGCTATAACCCCTAGTGAAATAGAGGCAATAATTAAACATCTCCCAACCAAAAAAAAAAAAAAAAAAAGCCTAAGGCCAGATGATTTTAGCACAGAATTCTGCCAGACTTTCAAAGTAGAGGTAATGCCAATACTCTTCAAATTACTTCACAAAATAGAACCAAAAGGTACATTACCCAATTCATTTTATGAGGCCACAATTACCCTGATACACAAACCACATAAAGACCCAGCAAAGACAGAGTATTACAGACCAATTTCCCTTATTACATTGATGTAAAAATACTCAACAAAATATTTTATAAACCAAATCCAAGAACACATCAAAAAGATCATCCACCATGATCAAGTAGGTTTCATTCAAAAGATGCAAAGACGGTTCAATATACAGAAATCAATAAATGTAATCCACGATACAAACAAACTGAAAGATAAAAACCACATGGTCATCTCATTAGATGCAGAGAAAGCCTGTGACACAATTAGTTATCAAGAAAGCAAATATCCCAATCAAAAACTGGAGTACAGATCTCAACAAAGAATTCTCAACAGAGGAAACCAAATGGCTGAGAAACACTTAAAGAAATGTTCAGTGTCCTTAGCCATCACAGAAATGCAAATCAAAACTACTTTGAGATTTCATTTTACACCTATCAGAATGGCTAAGATCAACAGAACAAGGGACAGCTCATGCTGACAAGGATGTGGGGTAAGAGGAACAATTATACATTGCTGGTGGGAGTGTGAACTTGTATAGCCACTATGGAAATCAGTGTGGTGGTTCCTCACGATGATGGAAATCTATCTACCTCAAGATCCAGCTATACCACTCTTGCACATATACCCAAAGCGTGCTTGATCCTACCACAGAGACACTTGCTCAACCATGTCCATTGCTACTCTATTAATAATAGTCAGAAACTGGAAACAACCTAGATGTCCCTCAACAGAAAAATGAGTTAAGAAATGTTATAATTTATACTATGGATTATTACTCAGCTATCAAAAAATGACATCATGAAATTTGCAAGGCAAATGGATGAAACTAGAAAAAAACAAAACAAAACAAAACAAAAAAAACATCCTGAGTGAGGTATCCCACACCCATAAAGACAAGTATGGTATGTATTCACTTACATGTGGATATTATGTGTGAAGTCCATGATAATCATGCTACAATCCATAGAACCACAGAGGGTGGGTATAAAATAAGGGACTAGAGGGAACAGATAGATATTATTAGGAAAGGGAAACAAAATAAGTAGATGCATATGGAAAGGAGGCTGGAATGGGAGGTCATGTGGGGAGGCAGAGGAGAGAGAAGGTCCTGGGAGAGAATATGAAAACACAGCTAAAATTAAGGGGCATTTGAGGGGTAGTACGGAAACCTAATACAGTAGCAACTTCCTAAAATATATACATATATGAAGGCAATATAAATGAAATTGCCGCCAGGTGGTGGTGGCGCATGCCTTTAATCCCAGCACTTGGGAAGCAGAGCCAGGTGGATCTCTGTGAGTTCAAGGCCACCCTGGTCTACAGCGTGAGTTCCAGGAAAAGCGCAAAGCTACACAGAGAAACCCTGTCTTGAAAAACCAAAAAAAAAAAAAAAAAAAAAAAAAAAAAAAAAAAAATATTGCCAAATAATATGGGAGACAGAATTACAATCAGCTGTCTCTGGTCACCCAGTGAGGCTTGTAGTAGCAGGATGCAATTACATGTGAGTGTTGGCCAAAGGGGCCCCAAGGGAAGTTGTTGCTAAGACTACAGTTGCTCTCTACAAACTGACAGCAAACCTCCATTGCTGAAGACAACATGTACATAACTCATTGGAGATGTTAAACCTCTGCCTACATAGAGCCTTTGCTCCTGTGTTCCAGCATCTGTAGCACAGGAATGTACTCTGAATGCTGTCAAAAGAGAAATATAAACACCATGCGAGACACAAACCCTTTATCTCCAGTAGTGTACTGCCTGCAAGATATACTAGGGCAATGGTGGCACCAAAGTTGTGGCGGTACCCAACCAATAATGAATTTTACTTGAGGCCCACTCCATGTGATGTCACCCATACCCAACACTGCTTGAGTGACCAAGAACCTGATAGTAGATAGCCCAGGGACCTTGGGGAAAATCAAATAATACTGGTCTAAAAAAAGAAAAACAATGTAGTGATAAAATGACTCCTAATGATACTCTGCTGTACTCATAGATCAGTGCCCTCTTCAGCCATCTTCAGAGAAGGGACCCAAAGCCATACATTATACATAGAGGACCTGGGGACACTCAGCCCTACATGGGATGTCTCTACCAAATCCCTCCCCTCAGAGGTCAAGGAGCTTTGCTGAAGAGGTAGAAAGAACATAAGAGTAGATAGGAATGAGGACACCAAGAAAAAAAGACCCTCTAAAGCAGTGGTTCTCAACCTGGGGGTTGAACAACCCTTTCACAGGGATTGCATATCAGATATCTTGTATATCAGATATTTACATTACAATTCACAGCAGTAGAAAAATCACATGTATGAAATAGCAATGAAATGATTTTATGGTTGGAGGTCACCACAACATGAGGAACTATGTTAAAGGGTTGGAGCATTAGGAAGGTTGAGAACCAGTGGTCTAAATCAACATGAGTGAAGCTCACATGAACTCACAGAGGCTGAAGTAGCAATCACGGGGCCTGCACAGGTTTGCACCAGGTCCTCTGCATACCTATTATGGCTTCCAGTTTAGTGTTTTTATGGGATTCCTGAGTGAGTAAAAGAGTCTGTTTCTGACTCTCGGACCTTCTCTTGGGCTCTTTTCCTTCTGCTGGTTTGTCTTGTCCAACTCCAGTCTTCATTTTACCTTATATTTTATTTTTATATTTTTTAAAAAAATGAATGAATGAATGCCTTGCCACTAGGGTTAACAACTGTGCTGTGGTTTCTGTGTGTTGTGAATATATGCTGTTCCCCTTGGTTAGTAAATAAAGCTGTTCTGGCCTATGGCAAGAAAGCTTACAGGTGGGAAATCCAAGTTGAGAGACATGGAGAAGAAGGGTGGAGTTGGGGAGAGATGCCAGCCCGCCACCAAAGGAACAAGGTGCCCACAGACTGGTAAGACTATGGCCAAGTGGCAACTCCGATTAATAGAAATGGGTTAAGTTATAAGAACTAGGTAGCAAGAACCTTGAGCCATAGGGCATTTAGTCAATAATTAACATAAGCCTCTGATTATTTTATAAGTGGCTGTAGGACTGTGGGGCCAGGCAGGACCACAGGGATGGGCAGGACCTTGGGGCTGGGTGGGACCAGGCAGGGCCAGAAAAACTTATGGCTACACAACTCCTGTCTGCCATGAGAGTGAAAATTAGTTTTCTGCAATGGAGTGACACTAAACCACTCCCAGACAGGCTTCATGTTTAGGAGTAGTTGACCCATAGATAATGGACTCATAGATTTTTTTTTCTGTGTGTGCTTTTATTTGTTATAGTTTGGTGGTTTTCTTTGAGGGAGTGGTTTTACTTTGTTTTCTTGTTTGGGAGGGTTAGTTGTTGTATTGGGTATTTTGAGAAAAAAAACTTAAATTTGGGTGCATAGCAAGGGAAAGAGGACCTTGGAAGAATTAGGGGAGAATATGGTCAAAACATATTCACAAATAAATAAATAAATAAGTAAAATCACCAAAAAAAATAAGTTAAAAAGCCAAAAAAATGGGTATATTAGTCATGTCTTACCAGAGGAACCAGATCAATAAAAAAATATATAATCTGAAGAGAGGATTTATTAGACTGACACACACATAATAGGTCAGAGAATCCAATAATAGCCATCTGCTGGGGCAATTAGTGTGAGCTGAAGGTCTTTAGTGGAGGGCTGCTTACACAAGTTGGCATTAAACTATTGAGGAATCTAAAGAATGACCCATGTGGTTTACAGTGGTAGCAAAAAGAAAGCTTCCTTAGGAAGAGGAGTACACTGTGATAGTTTGGATGAGAATACCTCCCCCATAGGCTTATATATTGAATATTTGATTCCCAGTTAGTAGAACTGCTTTGGAAGAATTAGGAGGTGTGGCCTTATGTGAAGAGATGCATCACTGGGACTTTGAGATTTCAAAAACCGACTTATTCCCAATGTCTCTTTCTGCTGCATGCCTGTGAATCAAGATGTAAGCTCTCAGCTACTGATCCAATGCTACACCTTCTTACCTGCTGCCATGCCTCCCTCGACCCCATGATGGTCATGGACTCACCCTCTCAAACTGTAATCCACCAATAAACTCTTTCTCCTATAAGTTGCTTTGGCCATTATGTCTTTATTATAGCAATAAAAACAAAGTAACTAGGACAGAAGTTAGACCAGGAGTTGTGCATAGCTATGATATGCCATAGGATGTCTGTCAGAAAGAGTCTTATACAGGGAGGAGAAACAGCCTGAGAGAGAGAAATGTGTTGCAGTCAGCAAAGCTGGAAGGGAAGAGCTATCTAGGCCCTTTGACATCAGACATAGAGTTACAGGATTTTAAGTTTGACCTCTTGGTTTTGGTCTTGTTTGGTTCAGAATTTCCTCACAATGCCTCTGTGCCTCCCTATTGGAGTGGTAAGGATTATTCTATGCCATTGTATGTTGGAGGTATATCTTTTAGATTTTGTTTTTATAAAGGGTTACAGTTAAGAGGTTGCCAGAAGTGTCAGAAGAAATTTTAGACTTTGAACTTTTAAATTGTATCGAGAGTATGAAAGACTTTTGAAGTTGGACTAAACCCATTTTGCATTATGATATGGCGATAAGCCATGGGAGCTAGGGATTGGTGCAAATGAGAATGACCCCCAAAGGCTCATATATTTGAGTTACTTGATCCTCAATTGGTAAAACTATTTGGGAAGAATTAGGAGGTGTGACCTTGTTGGAGGTGTGTCACTGGGGGTGAGTTTCGAGGTTTCTATAGCCCATATCATTTCAAGTCTCTCTCTCTCTCTCTCTCTCTCTCTCTCTCTCTCTCTCTCTCTCTGTATTATACTTGCAGATCAATATGTAAGCTCTCAGCTACTGCTCTGGCACCATGCCTGCCTGCTGCCATACTTTCTGCATGACAGTCATGGACTCACCCTCTGAAACTGTAAGTCTCAATAAACTCCTTCTGCAAGTTGCTTTGGTCATGGTGTCTGTCACAGCAATCAATATAAAAGTAACTAAGACAAGCACATACAGATGCCCCCACTTGTTCTTTTCATTTATCCAAACTCCTACATTTTTTGGGGGGTGAGCTCTGTCCATTAGTTCATTGATACACAGTGAAATACACAGATATAGCTTGAGTGTGTTCTTATCAACTTCTAGGAATTTATCCGCCCAGTAAATATGAACACCAAGATTAGCAAAAGACAAATTCCAAATATTCTCCATTCCCTCTTTTCTCATTACTTTGAGTGTGGTACCATTTTCTACCTTTCATGGACATCTGAACTCAAACACTGATCTCTGTGAATGGACCAGAAAATTCCTGGACTCAGAGGCCTTCATTGTTGGACTGAGAGCCATATTATAGCTTTTTTATGGTCTCAGAAATTTGGACTTGAATTGAGCTGTTGAGATGTCAGCTACTGTCATCCTGTTTACCAATAGCTCATGGTGAAACTTCTCAGCCTTCATGATAGTGTGAGAAGATTCCTCTAATAATTTCTTTTTCATATATATATTATATATGTGTGTATGTGTGTTTATTATCTGATACTTACCTATTATTTGTTTATCTACTTATCTACATCATGGTTCATCTTGGTTCATTTCCTCTGAAGAATCTTAATACAAGAATAGTATGCAAATGTCTTGACCTGAATCCTAGTTAGAAAAGAAACTCAGAAAGAGTAAAGAATAGTCGCAGAGAAAGTGACTGATAATTTTCTGACTGGTCGAAAGCTTTCATATGCTACCAAGTCATAAGAAGGCCAACAAATATCAAGCAACATAAATTTAAAACATTCACATCTAGAGACATCTTGCTAATGTTGGATATACACAAAGATGGAGAGAAAAATCTTACAAGCATCTACTACTATGATATGCAAAGAGGGAAGTAAGGAGTATTTGTTCACTACCTGTAGACATTCAGATTTGGATAAAGGTTTCAGAGACTTATCATACAAACCTTTAAGTATTTTTAACACTGCTCAGTTACACAATTTAGTGGGTCTACTATGATAAGTTTTGACATGTGTATTTGAGAGTGATTTTTACAAAGAGAAGAGTATCCAGCTTTGGAAATTACTGTATTTGAGAATAGGCCTCTAGAGATGTATAGTTTAATGGAAAAGGGAGCAGAGACATAGAGAAGCGTGTGAAAAAGAAAGATAAGGGAGAGTAGAGAAGGTAGAGAGGACAGAGAGGAAGAAGCAGAGAGTAACCCACAGGTCTCCACAGCAGAAGCCAGAAGCAAGTACTGGCTAGAAGGTGTGGTTAGTTAGATGCAGCACATAGAGATAAGTGTGAGAAGAATGCTTAGTCTGGAAACTTCCACGAAGGACAAGAGTGGAAAGTTTTCCCATCTCAAATGGAAAATGGAGCCTTGGAAAACTAAGTGGAATTCAAGAG
Source organism: Onychomys torridus (assembly GCF_903995425.1). Lineage (NCBI taxonomy): Eukaryota > Metazoa > Chordata > Mammalia > Rodentia > Cricetidae > Onychomys > Onychomys torridus. The sequence continues at coordinate 52,819,011 of NC_050443.1, read as the reverse complement.
AAAAAAAAATGTAGGTTCACAATTTTATGCTGCTACAAACCAAAAGAGAGCTAACTCAGTCAAAAATGGGTTTTATTTATAAAGACATGTGTAGCTCAGAACTGATCGGAAGACCAGACAGCCGAAGCAGACTGGGTGCACAGAAGACTGGAAAGCTTCAGCTTCAGGATGCACTGAAGTTAGGCCACCAGTGTGTGCTCAGGTTAACAAGGCAGGTGCTTGTGTCACTGCTGACGTCCAATGAAAACTTAGGGTATTTCATCCTCCTCAAACACTAAGGCTTGGCTGTGGGTACCTTACTGACCAAGCATCCATCCCCAACTTACTATATAATCACCATTATTTGCAAAAGTACCTTCTTAACTACTCTTTAGGAGACAGCCCAGACAAGAGGACCCATGTCAGACAAGATTCCACTGGGACACACAGCACAAGAATTTCCCAAAGCCCTTAAGACTACGAGTCACTGGAAATGTGAAGGCATGTGTCCGCCCCGACTCTATTCCTGTTCTTCACAAACGAGAACAGAAAGCTCAGTACAAAAGACTTCTACCTCTCCCCAATGTTTGAAGTCCAGCACGAAGGCCTCCGGCTGGGATCTGTTTCTTCTTTATAACTCTGTCTTCCTCTCATTCTCATGAGTCACCACCTGCGTGGTGGGTCCTCTTTCCCTGTCAGCCATCAGTCAGTGAGGGGGGAGAAGCAGAAGGGCCAAGAGAAAGCGTTGTACGTGGTCCATGAGCATGAGTGGAGACTTCAGTGAGTCAGCTCAATTTCGCTGCAGAGCGTAAGAAATACACAGGATTGGGGAGCCTGGGGACAAACCCTAATTTGCGTGAAGCGGCATGCTCCTATTACAAGGTTTTGTATGTGGTAATAGATTCCAATAGCAGAGCTCCTAGCACAAGACTTCTGCGCAGGGATCTGTGCCAAGGGTCAGGCTAAAGATGAATCAGCCATCTGGTTTTAAAGACAGCTTTTAGATAAGGTCAGTCCTCCAGGCTCAGGGACATTCTTCAGATAAGGGCAAGTAGAGGCAGGAAGTTCTGTTGGAGGGAGGGAGCTCCATGTTACCAAGCTATTGAAATAAGCTGCCAGGCCATGAGGAGCCTGCGACCTCTACCAGCCATCAAAAATCTCCCAACACACCTGCAAAATGATCACAAAACCACAAGGGACCAATGCATATGTGATGTTAGTAGGAGACAAAATGGGAAAGCTGGTTGAAACAGTTCCATATAAGGAAGGCAATCTGAGCAGTGGATCTACGTGTCTTTTTTGTGGGAGGTCTCATGGCTGTGGGTAGTGTTTATGACTGATTCTCCTGCTCACTCGGGATCTACGTTTCCTGCCTATAGACATCGAGTGGTCAGAGTGTTTCACTGTTGGGTGAGCTAAAACATTCATGAGTATTTCAGTCTTTGCTGTTTCTGCATGTGTAGTAGTTCAGTTTTCTTTAACTGCTTTTCTCATACTGTTTATAGACAATCGCATTGTTTCATTGAATGGAAACACAAATGTAATTGCTTTAAGGTAGATCAATCCTTTTATATGGTCACAAGTAATTGCCTTTATCAAACTGAAAAGTTTTACTCCTCCTTAGCTGTCTCATTCCTAATTTCTGCTTGGTGGTTATATATATCTACATCTCCACATGAAAGTGAGAAGTACCTCTGTTACGTAGTTCAAGTCTGTACTTCAATCCCATACAAGCAGGTCTGACTGTTTTACTACGGAGATAAGTCTCTATAAAGAGAGGTGACTTAAGAGAAAATCAGAGCAGCTCAGACTTACAGTTTCAGTTTTGCCTATGTAAATATGAGTGTGCTTGCTTCCTTCCGAGTCAAGCATTTCCCATTCAAATTGAAGCAAGAAATGTTTTCTACTTTAAATTCTTATTGTATATGCTACTGTTACGGGCTGAGTTCTATTCCCCACAAATTCACAGTTTGAAGTATCTACCGTGTATACTGTCATAATGAGATTGTGTTTGGAGACAGGTCCTTCATAGTGGTGACTAAGTTAAATCCAGTTTGCTAGGATAGGTCACAGTGTGATCCAAAAGGAGTCTTAGTGTGAAGACAATGTTGGACCCACATCGAGGCATCAGGGTTCATGGACACACAGAGGAAAGGCCACACAAGGATGCAGCAGGCAGCCACTGGAACTGGAGACAGTGGACTGCAGAGAAACCACACTTGCAACCATCTGCCCCCGGACTTCTGGCCTCCTGTGTTTCAAGGAAATGGATATTTGTCACTTAACTCCCCTACTCCTCCGTCTGTAGTAGGTTTTGTTTGTTTGCTTGTTTTTATATAAAATTCCAGCATCATAGCACAGACTCCAATTTAAAGAATTTAGCAAAATCATTAGTAAATGAAAGACACACAAATTACATCTGTTTTTCTTTTCTATCTGAAATATTTTCAGATGTGAGAACAGGCTGGTTTCCATAGTTGCTAATGGGAAAATCATCCTTTGACAATATTAATGGCAAATCACCTGTGACATATTTCTTTTGCACTGGGTTGGAGGAATTATAAAGGGATCCATATACACTTGGCTACAAAGTCAGGTGTTTGCTGGCCATATCATCAGTACCTTCGAAACATGAGTCAGGATTAAGTAAAGGTTTTGACCTATTTAAATGGTATTGACTTTGACTTGAAAGATTATGTATTAAAGAGACTGTAAATGTCTTAGATCAACTGCCCCCACGTGAGACTCTAGATTGATGAATGCATGAACCCCAAGGGGAACTTGTGAACAAATGTGGAAGACAGCCAAAGTTTTATAGAGAACTGTTTCAGTTCATCCTACCAGAAAGTACAGGAATTGGGTGGATGCCAGTTGTGTCCCAATGTAAGGGACATATAAGGTTTAGGCTTCTGACATCATCAGTCATCATTATTTTGGAGAAAAGAAATTCCAGGACCCCAATATGAACAGCCTATGGAAAAAAGAATTGCAGATGCTGGCTCTGGATAGCAAAATCTCTCCAAAGCTCTGGGGACCCAGAAACAGAATTAATGGAATGCCCAGGCACCTTTCTGGCTGGAGAGCTGATATCATGTACCATTGTAAGAACTGTGTTGTTCTGTTACTCAAAGTTACATGCTTGGTCTTAGGGCACACCTCAGAAGGCCACCACCACTTCTAAAACCTGGGTAGCTTCAGGGACTTCTGTATTAGTAAGGTTTTTATTAAGCACAGACCTTCCTGACATGTCGATGCCAAGAATTCCTCTAGGAAAATTACCAGGCATTCTGCAGCAGTATCACCTGCATTCTTTCCTTCTCTGGAACTCTTTTAGTTCAAGCCTCCCCTACCATCTGTCTTCCTTTTGCCCCCCTGCTGCTTCATTGTGTTTGCACTTACAGTCTCAGATGGTTTTGCATGTTGGGCTTTGATTGGATTTCCTTCTGAGTTATGCTGGCATCTTCAACTCCAATTCAGCCCACAAGCAAGAGCAATGCCATGGGCTACTTTTCCCCAGTGGCTTAGGAAAGTGAGAATGATATTGTCCCCGTGCCTTCTCAAAGTGAACTGAGTTTGAGTTTACTCCCATGTTCTTATCATTTGTAGAAGTCACTTGCCCCTGGCATAGGTATTAACGGATGGAGATATTGGCTTGCTGTGGCAGGGCAGGAGCAGGCATGAATGTGATTCATCTGTTGGTACACTTGTCTGAGCCTTTGACACAAGCTTGGGCCAAATCTCTACCACATCCATATGCTGACGTTGTAAATGGAAGGGACACAGAGTTCATAGAGGTTTCTTAGTGCCTAGGGTCACCTGGTTTCCATGCACAGACGTTCAGTTTTTATTGAGGCCACATAGAAACTCCAAAGCTCTTTTCTACAAAGGAGAGTAACATATTGCCAAAGAGTGCAAAGCTTTACCCTGAATCCAAGAGACCTGCACATTTCTTATAGGGTTCATAATATTTCAGTACAGTGTTTTCACCTCCCCAAGTGTGTACAGGTCATTGGATCTGTTTGAATTAGGTCCATATACAGTGGCTTCTTTCTTCTAGGCTCATTCAAACAGAACTATTGTTTTCACTTCTTGTAATTACTATATAACATTACCACAAACCTGAGTGGTTTAAACAGTAATATTATATTTTGTGTCTCTCAATTCAGGAGGCTATACTCTTCAAATTAGGAATAATTGTTCTCATAGGAGGTTCAGAGGGATATTCTGTTTCTAGGTTTTTTTGTGGGGGGAGGCACCTGCTATACTATTTTTGTGGGTCAACTTGACACAATCTAGAGTCATCAGAGAGGAAGGAGCCTCAGTTGAGGAACTGCTTCCATGAGATGCAGCTCTAAGACATTTTCTCAATTAGTGGACAATGGGGGAGGGCCCAGCCTTTGGTGGGTGGTGCTATCCCTGGGCTGGTGGTCCCTGGTTCTATAAGAAAGCAGGCTGAGCAAGCCATGGGAAGCAAGCCATTAATCAGCACCCCTCTCTGGCCTCTGTGTCAGTTCCATCAGCTTCTTCTTCCAGGATTCTACCCTATTTGTTTCCTTTTCTGACTTCCTCCAGTGGTGAACAGCAAAGTGGAAGTATAAGCTGTGTAAACCCTTCTCTCCCCAACTTATTTTATGGTCATGGTGTTTTGTCACAGCAATAGAGAGCCTAAATAAGACACCTGCCATCTTTGGCATTAGTCAGCTTGTGAATGCATCACTCTCCATACCGCCTTCCACCCTGTAACTGTGTGTAACTTCCCCTTTGATGATAAGGGCATGTGCTTGTAGATTTAAAGTGGTCTACCCTAAGTCCAGAATGATCTCTTTCAAGATCCTCAACTTAGTGTCCCCTTTCTGTAGATGTAACTGTCTTGTTAAATAAGAAACACAGAGCCAATTGCAGAGTTAAAAGCTAAGAGGTCAGAGCAATAGCTGAAATCTTACCCTTCACTGCTGCTGCTGTCTTTCCTCTCCACCATCGAGCTACTTCCTATGTCCTATCTTTTATGTAGACTTTCTGTTCTGCCTTCTCATTGGTTGTAAACCCAGCTACATGACCTCCTCGTCACTGCTTGTCTGTACAGACCTCCAGGTCTTCTATGGTTGGTATTGAGATTAAAGGCATGTGTCGCCATGCTGGCTGTATCCTTGAACACAGAGATCCTGCCTAGCTCTGCCTCCCAAGTGCTGGGATTAGAGGTGTGCACCACCACCACACAGCTTCTGCTATGGCTTGCACTGACCCCAAGGCAACTTTATTAATATACAAATAAAATCATGTTTCAGTACAAATAAAATATCACTATACCTTTCCAACTTGGGTCACCTTCACAGGTTCTGATATTTAGAGCATGATCATGTTTCACCCTGTTGCGAATCTATTCCTGATAAATTTTAGTGTGCTTCCAGTTGTAGGTTGTGTTCATAAAAGCACACAGTACAATGTAGTGTAACTTGTCTTTCACTCTGGAAAAAATGCACCAATCTGTCTTTGTCCATAAGCTTTGATGCCATCATGTTTTCATAGAATGTACCTTCTACTCCATGATACATGGATTTTAGGAAGACTAAAGGGTTCCTTCTCAGGTTCTAACAGCTGATATCAGACCTGTGTGTTGTGTCTTCCGAGTAGGGAAAACTCATAGCTCTGTAGGCTAAATGATGCTGTGGAAACAAACAGCTGAAATCATTCTGGGGTGAGAGTGTTATGACATACCGTTAGATCCTCGGCTGCTTGAAATTAACTGCATTTCACTGAATCAGTGCGAGGACTTCTATCGATTTCCTCCTTGAAATAGATCACACCTAAATAATAAATGCAACTGGAGTCATTACCTGCTCAGCTTGGGATAATTCATTTTCATTCTCATGGCCAGTCCAAAATTAATCACCCCTGGCCAGATTTGAGAGTTAAGTCAAAACAAAAGAGAAATCAGAACCTTTGCATCTATCAAGGGTTTGTGTGGTGCCACCAGTTTCAGAAATGTCTTCATAGAAAGTATAATTCATGTACGTTATCACCTTAGTATTTTAGGTGAACCAGGCATTTCATATTGGCTATTCTGCTTTGTTTTGTTTTGTTTGAGGCAAGGTCACATTGTGAAATCTCAGCTGATCTCAGATTTATAGTCCTCGGCCTCTCAGATGTGGTGATCCCACATGGGCACCACTTGCCCAGCTTGCAAAGGCTTATCATTATTAGTAGTTGTGTTCAAATCCGGAAGGCACAATTTTCTAAGACTATGGATACATTTAATAGTTGTTGATCTACCAACTGGCAAAACCATGTGAAATGGGTTTTTAATCTGCTGCATAGGTACCATGTCAAAGTTCCATTTGCCATTTAACCCTTGGGAGACTTCATTCTGAGCAGTGAAATCTGTAATCACTAAAACTCAATCTGGAGAAGTTAGTTAAGATGGCTGATCTGTCTACTCCTGCTTTTTGTGTTTAAATTTTAGAGTCTATCCTCTAGGAAACCAATTCTGGCAACTGAGCAATTGATCACGACAGTTTGGTTCAAATCATGGTTCCATTTTTCACACCAGGAATATCTTTTAAAGATATAAACCACAGAAAAGGGTGATAGCTGGCATTTCCATTTCTGAGACATCAGGGCCGCCACCATGACTGTGGGTAAGAGCAACAAGATACTGCAGCACATTGACTACAGGATGAGATGCATCCTGCAAGATGGCCGGATCATTATCGGGACCTTCAAAGCTTTTGACAAGCGTATGAATTTGATCCTCTGTGACTGTGATGAATTCAGGAAGATCAAGCCAAAGAACTCCAAACAAGCAGAAAGGGAAGAGAAGCGAGTCCTTGGGCTGGCATTGCTTCAAGGGGAGAACCTGGTCTCCATGACAGTAGAAGGACCTCCTCCCAAAGATACTGGTATTGCCCGAGTGCCACTTGCTGGAGCTGCTGGGGGGCCAGGAATTGTCAGGGCTGCTGGCAGAGCTGGTGTTCCCATGCCTCAGGCTCCAGCAGGACTTGCTGGGCCAGTCGAGGGGTTGGAGGCCCCTCACAGCAGGTGATGACTCCACAAGGAATAGGCACTGGTGCAGCTGCTGGAGCAGCAGCCACAGTCAGTATTGCAGGAGCCCCAACTCAGTACCCATCTGGTCATGGGTGTCCTCCTCCACCCATGGGCCGAGGGGCACCTCCTCCAGGTATGATGGGCCCACCTCCTGGCATGGGGCCTCCTATGGGTCCCCCAATGGGGATCCCTCCTGGCCGAGGAACTCCAATGGGCATGTCCCCTCCTGGGATGCGACCTCCTCCTCCAGGGATGCCAGGGATGCTTTGATCCTCCAACAGCTTTGTGGCAGTAGCTCCACCGAGGTGTGGGCCCTGTTCCCCAGGGCTGAGTTACCATAGACCTGTTTGATTGTTATGCTGTTCATGGAGTCTCCCTGGATCCTCTGGTTTCCCTTTCAGGGACCCCTCCCTGGGGAATGTGCCCTCCAAGGCCCTAGACTCATCTTGGTCCTCCTCAGCTCCTTGCCTGTTTCCCAGAAGATTGTACATAGTCCTCTTTTTTTCCTGTGGCTTATGAAGCTGGTTTATAATAAACTCTTAAGAGACTATTTTATACACACACACACACACACACACACACACACACACACACACACACAAGGTGATAGTCAATTTCAGGATAATAGAATATATGTGTTTTTCCTATTCCTTTTATTATGTGGCATTGAAAATTAATATTGATTTATACATACACTGGGTAAAAATGATTCAGAACTTCAAAAGATTCCAAATAGGCAAAGAAATCTTGACTGAAAGAAAGGGGTCCTACATAATCAGATTTCAGGATTATGCACCATAGTATTCAGCCTTTCATCCCAGTGACAAAACATGTGATTAATAGGAGGCAAAGAAGGAAATATTTGTCTTGGCTCATGGTGTCACAGATTTCAACCACTTGGTTCTTGTTGTGCAAGGTGGAACAGAACATCATGGTGAGTGAATAGCCTGTCTCTTAAAGGACAGGAGGGAGAGAGTAAGGGTCAGAGACAAGCTGTGTCTTCCCAGGGCATGCTTCTACTGCCTTACTGAAACCAGCCTCACCTGCTTGCTACTGCCTTCCAACAATGCCATCAAATTATGAATGTCTATGGATTAATCCACTGATCATGAAGCTATGCTCCCAAGAGTCAGTTACTTTCATGGTGTTGCAGCTCTGAATGATACTGTCGTGGGAACCAAGCCTTCAAGAAAGGAGCCTTTTGGGGCATTTCATATGCAGTCCAGAACAGTTGCAAAGCTACAGCAATCAAAACAGTCTGTTACTGGCTGAAAAAGAGAAGACTCAAAACACATACATCATAAACTAGCAGAATACAGTAGGGACCTGGGAAATAAAACCATTTCTAGATGTTCAACTGAATTATGACATAGACATTAAGAGGACAGAATGAAGAAGAATCACCTCTTCCATGCTCAGTGCTGGGAAACCAGAACTCCGCATGCAGAAGAATGAAAGTGGGTACAAACGAAAACGTGCACTCCAAGTGCCATAGAGAGCCATATAAAGACCCTAACACATAGTTCCTAGGAAGAAACAACACAGCCAATCAAGGAGAGCGTTCCATAGCATTGATCTGGGAACCAGCCATTTGTGTATACTAACAAAAGCACAGCTAACTAAACACAGAATAAGCCAGTAGGATTTAACCAATCTCTAAGATTCAGCTTGGGAAAGTAAACAATCAGCAAATTGAAAGGGTCACCTGCCTCTTGGAAGAAAATATTTTTAAGCTATATATCTGATAAAGGGTTGTGAATATTCAAATATGACAAGAAACAGTCAATTTACCAGCAAATATACTCCTAAATAATCAAATTTCAAAGTGGGTGAAGGGTGTGGAAAGACAGTTTTCCAAGAGATGTATTGACAGTCAATAGGAATCCTGAGAAATGTTCACATAGGTATCCATCGAAACCCACAATTAGATATGACCTCATCCCAGGGAGCAAGGTAATGTCGAGATGACAAAAGAATGGATTCAATAATCATAGCACAGTTTGATGTATTATAAATGTATGTTCATGAATCAACACACATACAAGAAATATTAAGAAAATTATAATGTAAGCAGGAAAAAGTGGGTATAGAGGTAAGGATTCTATCTCTTACTTGATGTCTTTAGACAATAATAAGGTTTATATTTACACGTAAACTTTTTTTGTTTTGTTTTGTTTTTCGAGACAGTGTTTCTTTGTGTAGCTTTGCGCCTTTTCCTGGAACTCACTTGGTAGTCCAGGCTGGCCTTGAACTCACAAGAGATTCGCCTGGCTCTGCCTCCCGAGTGCTGGGATTAAAGGTGTGTGCCACCACTGCCCAGCCACGTGTAAACATTTTATCACATGCATGTACATATGTGCATATATTCATTTTTATATGTGGATATTTATAAAAATAAATTTTGAATATGATATAACTAGAAGTACCATTAAAGCACTATAAAGAGATCTCCTAAAATGAGTATAAGTAAATGAAAATGAAATCCTAACATTTTAGTGATATGTAGGAAGACAGAACAAAGAAAACATAGACAAGGTCTCTTAAAGGCCTGCTCTTTTCTGAAGAGGAAATGGAGGAGGAGTATATATGGGCAGGGGGAGCTGGAAAGAGTGGAGAGAGAAGGAACTGTGGTTGTGATATATTATACGAGAGAAGAATGTATTTTGATTTTTAAGAAAACAAAGACAAAATTAGGAAAAACAAAAATCAGATAATCAAACGAAAATGGCAGATATAAACCCTGCTATGTCAATGGTTCAAGTGTAGGTAAATAATCAAAATAAGCCAGCTGAAAGACAAAGATCAGGAAATATATAAAATATTATACAGTGGTATTATGTCTATGAGAAATCATTTGAATACAATTGTAGTTAGAGTTTTCCTACCTGGCCCAGAGTCAGGACAAATCTCTCTTACCTGCCAGTCCCATAGAAGCTTAGAACCAACCAAATAAACACACAGAAACTTATATTGCTTACAAACTGTATGGCCATGGCAGGCTTCTTGTTATCTACTTTTTCTATCTTAAATTAACCCATTTCTGTTAGTCTATACTTTGCCACATGGCTTGTGGCTTACCCGTGTCTTTGCATGTTGCTTCTCATGGCAGCAGCTGGCGGTGTCTCCTCCCAGCCTTCCTGTTCCCAGCCCTCTCCTCTTCCTTGTCCCACCTACCCTATCCTTCCTGCCTGGCTACTGGCCAATCAGCACTTTATTTATTTTAACCAATCAGAGCAACACATTTGACATACAGAACATCCCACAGCATACAATAACACAGACTTGGTAAAAGTAAAAGGACTTAAAGACATCCTGTAGACAAGAAAAGTAGGAAAGCTATGTTCACAAAAGACAAAATGTACTTCAGAGTAAATATGAGGACAGACAGAAAGGCTCTTCCATCTATGGTAAAAGGTAAAGGCAATCAGAATGACCTGGCTGTACCAAGTACAAGCACCCTTCATTTGTAATGTCAAATGCCATAGACACCACAGGGGAGACAGAAGTCACATAGATAGCTGACCACTAGAACATATCTCTATTAATAATAGAAACATAACAAGACAGGAAATTGGCCAATCTGTGGAAGAACACAATTTGCCATCCACCAAGAGTATCTAAGTAATATCTGTGGAACACTCCACTCAACAGCAAAATGCCCCAACCCCTCACAGTGCTGTGCTCTAGCCCCAAGAAGGACATAGGAGGAGTGACCTCTACCATCAAGGTACATCTATAGCCCTCCACATCCTTTCTAATTGCTCATGAAGCCTACATTATATTCTGAGCTGTAAAATTAACTGCAGCAAATATGAAAGCTCTGGAGTCACATAGAGTGTGTTGTCTGACCACAACCAAATAAAACTAGAACTCATTAACAGAAAGGTAACAGGAACCAATGCAAACACTTAGAAACCAAGAACACACTACTAAATAATGCATGGGCCAAGGAGGACATCTCAAAGAAAAAACACAATATATCGACCTGAATGGAAAGGAAAAACAACACAAGATATTAAGCACTTTTCGTGGGCTATGTCATTCTGTAATTGTATAATGCATTTCTTTGTGGGTGTAAGTGGAAAAGGCATTAAGTTAACAAACATATATGAAATGGATGCACTGTTTGAAATGTGAATTATTCTTAGAACACTTTCACTTTCAGTTGGTGTTTCTTATCCTTTGTGCCTCAATTTGAGACAATAATTTTTACTGCTGTAAAGTACAGATTTTTCAGAAAATAGATTTTATTAAAAAAATATGCCTGTCAGTGCTTTTGCACTAACAATTTATTTGATTTAAAACATTTAGGGGTGCTGTGAAGATGGCTCAGTGGTTAAAAACACTAAATGCTTACCCAGAGGACCTGGGTTCAATTCCCAGAACCCGTGTGGCACCTCAAAATACCTTCTAATCCCCTTTCCAGTGGATCCAGTGCTGTCTTCCAGGCATTACAGGCATCAAGCACACATGTGATTCACAGACATACATGCATACAAACACTCATATGTGTAAGATAAAATATTTAAAGGTTTGTTAGACTCTCACAAATTTAGTACTGACTTTTTATTAAACTACCTGCTACTCTAATGGAAGACTTAATAAAACTATCTGAAAAAATATTCATAGGTGTATCAATACTAAAAAATTATGAAACATATCCATGATGCCTACCAATTAATATCATAACTACCAGATAAATTCTAACTTGTCCAATAATAGGAATTGATATGTATGGGCAATGTAGTTAATTGTTTTGTTTTTAGACCAATACCTCCTTAGAAATCAGTAATGGCTTTGCAATAAAGTATATCAAGTAGAAATCACTGGGAGACCATCTGTCCCTAGGATAATATGAATGTTTCACAAGGTATCTAACAGTTCTCTGATGGCTGTACAATGATGGACATGTCTGGTTTTTAATGTTCTATGGACCATGGTAATTTATGAGACATAGAAATAATCTATTGATGGATACTTTACAAAAAAAGATGTGCAACATTGAAACAAAGTAATTTTTAAAGAATAATTCACAGATTTTGTATGTTAGAAGAGGGTTGGTGAGTATAATGTTGTTTATTAAAAAAAAAAAAAGAAGTTCTGGTGTTCTACAGTGCAGCCAGCAAAATTGAAAACAAATTATTATATATCTTAAAAGAGAAAGATCAGAAGAGAATAATTTGAGCATATATTTGACAACATCTTTGACTGTTTCTATGACCCTTAATCCCGTTTACATAGGCTTTCTTCCTCTATCTCGTGGATGCCTCCCTTCTTCCCCTGGTTAAATAAATCAGCATTATTCAGCCTTTTCTTTTAATTATGTGTTTATGTATGTAATGTAAACATGAGTGCAGTTCCTACAGAAGACTGAAGAGGGTGTCAGATCTCTTGGAGCTGGAGTTACAGGAAGCTGTGAGTCACCCATTGTGGGTGCTGAGAAATCCACTCAGGTTCTGCTGTAGGAGCCCTATGAGCTGTAACTATTGAAGCTGTCTTTCCAAGCCTCCCTTTGGCTTTTCACATCAAGGTACCTGTCTCTGTCTTTTCTCTTGTCTCCTCCTCCCCCTTCTCCTTCTCCTCTTTTTCTCCTTTTCATCCTCTCCTCCTCTCCTCCTCCTTTCTCCTTTCTTTTTTGTATTGAGATCAAATCCATGGTGTCTCTCACGCTCGATAAATTCTCCATTACTAAGCTATACCCTCTACTCAAATGTGTCTTTGGAATGTCTTCCTCAACTCAGTGATTAGGTTTCCCAGTTATGCGGAGCTTTAAAAGGATGAAAGGATGTGGTATCATGTCAAGTCAAAGCATTTGTGTTAGGTCATATTCAATACACAAGGCAGATAGACAATTCAATTCTCACAACTGTATGAAGCACTGGGTATTAGAGCTGTTTGGAAAAGTGGGACACAAATCTAAGTACTTGGATATTTTTGAAAGACATGAGGGTAGCCAGGGAAAGTGCCATTTTTTCTTACTGTGAATATCCTGAACTTTTCTTATTCTTTGTAATCATGGTGTGTCTGGGTGTCTTGCCAACGTGGAGAAATCACAATGATTGTGGTTTCATCAGTTCTTGACACTTCACTGTGAAATTCCATGCACAAACTGCCTGGAACTGCAAAGAGAAGTCAATTAGTGTGTTTGAAGTTGCTTCACATCTGTATTGTGATAGTCCCTGAAGATTTGCTCTTGTTTATCATCTGAAATCCCTCAGACTCTCTGGGGCTCACTCTACCAGAGAACAGTAATTAGTTCAAGAATGACAATTCTATTATGACTCACCTTTCTTCTCCTGAGATGCCCAAATGACTTGACAACACTCAGTTTGTAGCTAGTCTGAAGATGTCATCAGCTTGTGTGTGTGTGTGTGTGTGTGTGTGTGTGTGTGTGTGTGTGTACGTGCATGTGATGAGATGGGAGGGGAAATCCCCATAGTGCAACACAGGTAGGAAAAAACAACAATATTGTGATCCCTTCCTTTCCTTTATGAATGCACCGTAGCTTAGGAGTCACAGACCACATTTCCCCTTAGAGCCATACTGTTTTAGAAGCTGGTGGGGGGAATGGTTCCTACCATGCTCAGTATATTATTCTTCATTTATAGATTGCTATCAGGTTCAAATTAAACCTACCTAGTAGTTCCCAGTAGCCTACTGTACGAATTTGCTTTGGAATGAGTCTCCAGCAAAATGAGATGAGTTAAACACTCAAATCACCATAGATACTCCTGATTATAAGAGCCAACTGGCTGTTTAGAGGTTTATTAGAACACAGTATACCCATTCATTCCCAAAGCCCATGGTGACTTCATGTTACCAGGCAGGATTGAGTAGTTGTGAAGCTTGTGAAGGTGACTGTACAACTTGAAGAGTTGAGCATATTTTCTTTCTGTCCCTTTACAGAAAAAGCTTGCCAAACTATGAACTATATCTCACTGGAAGGAACCCCCTCAGAGGAGCTATGCAAAGACAGCTGAAAATTCCATTAAGGATGACGCAGCTCACAGTCAGAACTACTCACACTACTAACAACAATAAGAGCGTTTTATGGTGAACTTCTAAGATAAACACCCATTCACACCTTAATAGGATGATAATGATTGTCCTTACAGGGAAAGACCAAGAGAATAATTACTCTTTTCTGGCCTATGTTTTCTCCCCTGAGATTCAGCCTCCTGCTTTCAGGATGCTTCGTAGAGCTGATGAATCTGGACAATGCTTTTAAGTACAATGCTTTTAGTCTCCATATTTCCAGGGATGACAGATTGCTAACAGTGCTAGCTATGGCGTTGGCTACTTGTTTCTCTATCAGAATGGCTCTAAAATTGTAGTGTGGCTCAAAACTGTGGGCTGCTCTGTCATCTTGGGCAGGTTCCATCTCTCTCAACCTTGATTTTCTTACCTGCTCACTGCAGAAACCACTGTTGACCCATCATAAGTTAATGTACTGGTTTTACCAAGTGATGTAGCCAAGGTACCAAATGCCAGATCATTTATTGTAAGCATCCAGTGTGGCCAACCTGCTGTTATTAAAAGCAGAATTACTAACTCCTTAATCACTGACTTAGACAGTCAATCTGGATTTTTGCTTCTAGTTATATATGCAAATTAAAGCTTTTACCTAACCTATGAGGAAGATGTGCATATGGTTTTCACTTGAGATAGCGATTTCTCAGAGAGATGCACATTGAACTTCTTGGGCCTGATTCAGTGGGTGACACTTTCTGGAAGTCTAGCAGCAGTTCATTTATGTCAGTGATGGTGGATCTGCCTGCAAGTGGTACAGAACAGAGAGTGATATGACTTTTGCAAGCCATTGGTCCTACTGAAGTAGATTTTCCATGATTCAGGTAGCCAACTGAGTAACCTATTCTCCTATGTACCTGCAAATAATTCTGTACATCTCATTGGTTCATCAAGAGACACCTGGGTAGAGCTGTTCCTTTGGTCTGTCATTGGTGTCCTGTCTGACACAGAGAGATTTATTTGTTCACGTGTTCCCAAGAAAAGTCTTGCAAAAAACCTAAAACACGGTGGCTCTGGTATTGTTCTGTCAGAAACTTCTTAAAGATTAGAGAACACTTTAAGGAAAACAAATCTCTGAGCTTCCGAATAGGGAATGCCTTAAGAGCCTTCTACAATCACGGACTTAGTCTTACAATGGCCCTTTAAAAATAGTCACCTCAAAAGTAGTCTTTACTCTTCAGATGCCTCTAATGACACATATTTTGACCCAAAAATGTTTATTTTGGATATCATAGGGTTTCTGAGTTGAAGAGGACTTGGTTTAATTTGGTTCTTGAATGTAGTCCACACACAGCCCCATGTTTTGAAGGCTAGGGTAATCCTACTTGGAAAAGGTTGATTCTTTCAGAGTGGAGCCCAGTGGAAGTGCCTTAAGTCTCTAGGCCTGCTCTTAAAGGGGGTGTGTGACACTCCCTTCTGTTCTGTTGCTTCCTGGACATGAGGTAAATGCTATTATTGCACAACGCCCTCTCACAGTGATATGCTGCCTCACCACAGGTCCAGAGATGCAAGGCCAGATGATCCAGCATGGAACCTCCAAGTGGAAGATAAATATCTTCTCAGTCTTCTCATGTATTTTAATGTATAGTGATTAGTGCAGAGTGTGAACCGTTTTCTACCATCCTTATTTTATTTTCAATGACATTTGAGCCTCAGTGATGTTCAGTGTCATGCCATAGAGAAGCAGAGCTATGTGAAAGACTTTAGACCTCCTGACTCTTGTTTCTTCTGAGCCTTTCCTCATGTCTTTTGGTATATTTTCTATACATACAAGTCAACTTCTAAGCATAACTTTTTCAGATATAAAGTTCCCTGCCATGTGCAATACATTTGGTGTCAAACTGACTTCTTATACCTGTCTAAGTCTGGTCTTGTTATCTGATCCATCCAGACTGCCACAATCTGATTCCCCTCTTCTTGGTCCCTTTTGTCATACAGTGGAATTAATACAGTTTTATTTTATTTCTACCCAGGAAAACATTTAAGATATCATAAACTGCTTACATGGGAAGGTGTCAACATATGCTGGAGATTCTGTGGAAAGGAGCAAAGCTGAGGAAGGGAGCCTTGAGGGGACATTTATTTCCATTGACAACCAGAAGCACTGACCAAGGGATGCAAATAATTACATGTAGCTCTACAATTAAACCAAGACACCGAACGATGAGAATTACAGGAGCAGCTCCATGTAATGGACACAGGGCTAATGCAGACAAACAGATGTACTGAATGTCCAGTAACTGCCTCTGTGGTCTTGTGATGAGGGCTGGAGCATCAGATAAGATAGATGGATTTATCTGGTCCCCAATATTGTGAATTCTTGATGTGGCCCTAGTGCCTAACTCTTCAATTCTCAGTCTACTTTTAACAGAAAAGGAAGAGTAGCAGAATTTACTTCTGAAGTTGTTAGAATTTGTAAACCCATATAGTGCTGGGCATGAAGACTTAAGGAAAAAACAGTACCTAAAATCGTTACATTCCCATTCTACTGAAATCTTCATTGTTGTCTTATCACAAGGTACAATTTTTCCAATATGGAAAGGAATTGTAGCTAATGAAAGCCTCACTCCATACATTTGCAAATGATGTATAATTTGTTAGCTGTGCATTTGTAGACATGTTTCTGCAATATTCTGTTCAAAATTTCCAACTAACTTTTTAATTTTAAATTGAGAAATGTTGAGCTTTTACAGAAGTGATTTGGTGCCACCCAGCATATGCTACACAGTAGTTCCAGCAAGCCATAACTCCCTGTTATCAGTCGCATCCACTTTTATGTGAAGAACACATCCAGGGCTGCTGCTTTGCTAGAAAGGACTTGGGATGCATTCATATCCTTGGCTGTAGTTTATTGCAGCAAAGGATGCAGTGCAAAAGCAGCAGAGGGGACTGAATTAAAGAGAAAAGTAAGTATCTTGCAAACCAGACATGAGATTCCAAGAATCTTCTCACTTGTCATCACAAAGGATACATTTAATTCTCTGGCAAACATATTGTGATAACACCTGTGACTTCACATGAGACTGACTCAGCATGGAGGAGGGCTGTGGTGGTTTGCATAAGAACAGCCCCATAGGCTCCCATATTTGAATGTTTAATCACCAGGGAGTGGCACTTTTTAAGAAGGATTAGAAGAATTAGCAGGTGTTGCTTTGCTGGAGTACCTGTGGCCTTATTAGAGGAAGTGTGTCACTGAGAGCGGGCTTCCTAAAACCACAGGTACTGCTTCAGGAACATGCCTGTTTGCTGCCATACTCTGACACCATTTTCCCCACCATGGTGATAATAAACTAAACCTCTGGAACTGTAAGCAAGCCCCCAGTTGGATGCTTTCTTTTGTAAGAGCTGCCTTGGTCATGATGTCTCTTCCCAGCAAGAGAACAGTGACTAAGGCAAGAGTTCACTGGGAATGAATATCCCCATGAACCTCTGCCTGGTATCCAACTTGTCCTTCACAACGATGGTAGTCAACAATGAAGTTACGATTTTTTCCCCTCCACTGACATTCCCTGAACAGCTGGAGTTCTGCATGAACAATTTAAGGCTCCCGGCAAAGATGAGCTTTTAACATGTGTCACAATTTTTCAGCTTAGGCACAGTAAGTCACTCTTAGGCATTAGGGAATGGCAGCCAGACTCCAAAATCTGTATTTTTGTTGTTGTTGTTATTGTTTTTTTTTTTTGAGACAGGGTTTCTCTGTGTAGCTTTGCACCTTTCCTGGAGCTTGCTCTGTAGACCAGGCTGGCCTCGAACTCACAAAGATCCGCCTGCCTCTGCCTCCCGAGTGCTGGGATTAAAGGCATGCGCCACCACAGCCCTGCCAAAATCTGTATTTTACATGTCAGTTTTGCACCAATGTCATAAGGAGAACTTTCTGCTTTGTTAGGTTTTTGATACTGTTCTTTTGTAGTAAAATAGTGAAGGATTATACATGAAAGATCAAATTAAGGCCACCTATTACTCCACAGTTTGCCAGCAATTAGTTAGGATTAGCTATTACAGTAGTAAACAATCACATGGAAATCAGGCTTTTCAGAGCTTCTTGGATTGCTGATTTTGTGAATACGAAATTACAGTAGTGTCCCTGTTCCTCCCACTCTTTCTCTCTTTCCTCTGCTCTCTTGTCCTTATTCCCTCTTTCATTTATTTCCTTCACATCTCTCCTTTGGTCCTGCTCAGTTTTATTACTAAGTATAATACAGAACAAGCACATAAGACCCAAGACGTGAGAAGCAGAAGCATAGCCTTACCGCAAGGTCCTTATTTAAGCCACATATAAAGTGATGTATATCTTGACAGCCGATGATAAATTGGAGTAAAATCCTAAAGAATGTATAAAACAACAAGAAATTAGCATAGCTGGTAAGCCATGGAGAGGCAGGCAAAATGGAATCATGGCAAATTATACAAATAGCCCCAAAGATGGTATCAAAAGGATGAAGAAAATAACAACAAAACTCAAATAGTACAAATAGGAAATAAATAGCAAGGTGATAGATTTAAACGTATAATGTCAGTAGTCATATTGAATGTAAATGACCCAAACAGATCAATTAAAAAGAAAAATATGAAGTTGAATAAAGAAAAGAAGACCCTTCTATCTGCCCATGCAGAAAGCTCTATTTAGACTCAATCAAAACAAGCAAAGGATGTTAAGTAGAAGGCGCTTCTTGGATGAAGAATTTTAGCCAGAGAGGAGACAAGAGAAGGTAAAGAGAGATGAAAATGCTTTAAACTCAGCATGTCTATGTATTAAACTGTCAAAGAATAAATAAAAGGAACTTAGGAAACTAAAAGAGCAAATGTAATCTAAGTTAAGCAGAAGAAAGCAAATTGTGAAGATGAGAATATAAACGAGTAAGATAGAAGGCAAGAACAAGGACAGTAGAGCAAACAAATGAAGCCAATATCTTTGTTAGAGTTGACATCAGCTGTCACCTTGACACAGACCTAGAGTTTCCTGGAAAGAAGGAACCTCAACTAAAGAAATGCCTGCATCTATGGTCATGTTGGTGAGGCCTTCATTAATTACTAATTGATATAGCAGGGCTCAGCCTGCTGTGGGTGGTGGCATCCCTAGGCAGGTGGGCCTGGTTATCTAAGAAAGTTATCTGAGCAAGCCAGAGGGAAGAAGCCAGTAAGCAGTTTTGTACAGTGGTATCTATTTTCTCCCCAAGTTGCTTTTGGGTCTGGTGTCTGTCATAGCTACAGAAAACATACTAGGACATAAACTGGTAGAAAGAGTAGGTAGGGTCTTGCCGTGTTGCATACGACCATGTAGTTTCGGGGGGAAGAACCCGGAAGCCTTTGGAACTTTGAGGTGGAAAAGCCGTCACATGCTCAGTATTGGTTTTGGTGGCATGAAAGCTAACCTCTTGTTTGTTGGAGGAAACGAATGCTATGGAATATTACCATATTAGTCAATCTGATACAGAAAAAGGAAAATTTCAAAGATGAGGAGAATGGTGACAATCTAAGGGGTCTGCAGTTTTCAGACTATCAGGGGACCTTCATAGCCAACCCCATCAGTAAATTCAACAGGGAATATTAGTTAGATAATTCATGGGAAGAACAAACTAATAGAGCTCACTCAAGAAGCAAGGGATAATTTACATGATTAAATTTATTAAATAAATTGACAAATTTCTCAAAAAGAAAAAACATCCTCAGCAGCCCAAGGGATCACTGATGAGTGCTAACACACACTTAGGGAAAACAAGGTGCAGTATGAGTAAGAGACATGATGTGCAAGATCTATAGCCAGCAGCATTCTAACATGACTCCTGAATTTTCTAGCACATGGTGTAGACACACTGCTCCCAGGCACTCAGGCAAATTCTAATCTTG
Source organism: Onychomys torridus (assembly GCF_903995425.1). Classification (NCBI taxonomy): domain Eukaryota; kingdom Metazoa; phylum Chordata; class Mammalia; order Rodentia; family Cricetidae; genus Onychomys; species Onychomys torridus. The sequence continues at coordinate 52,799,115 of NC_050443.1, read as the reverse complement.
ATGTCACTATGAATGAATATAATTAAGTCCACAGGTCAGTTAACAGAAAGCCTGTCTTGGGTAGGCCAGGCCTAATCCGAGGACCTTAGTCCTATCTCAACTTGATATGCTGTGCTTTGTTGACACCCATGTGAGGCTTGCCTCTGTCTGAACAGAAACAGAAGAGGAGTGGATTCCCGGAAGAGGGGCAGAGGCGAGGTGGGGAGAGGGAATGGGAAGAGAGAACGGAGGGGAAACTTTGGTTAGGCTGTAAAATAAATGAATAAAATGAATTTTTTAAAAAAATGAAAGTTTTCTCTGCAGGTGACCCAGGGGGGATGGTCAGGATCTTCAGCACAAACAGGTTCTAGTGACTGTCTTAATGATGGGGGCAGAAAGTAACAGGCTGTGTGGAGACACTCTAGGGGATGAGTGTGACACTTGGCTAGCAAAAGAATAAGGATCCAGTCCTCCAAATGAACAGCAAAAATTAGTTTAGAGAAGGACTTCTCCAAGTCTCCAGAAGAAACACAGCCAATGTATCACTTGTACCCTTTAGTATTCCGAGCAGGGGACTTAGCCAATTACTTGTTACATAAAAATAGGAACTAATGTACTTGTGCCAACAACTCTTCGCAGCTAGTGTTACCATAGAGATAGAGTAAGGCAGGGGGAGTCCAGGAACTCATGGAGAACGATGCAAAAATTCTAAGCACAATGCCGATAGACCGAACCTAACAAGTTTTAGGAGTCAAGCAAATGGAATCTTGGGCCTAGTTCATCACTCCAAAGCTGATGAACGTCTTGAGTCATGCTAACCAACTGAGAAGCAAAAAGTTTGTAATGATTATAGTCGATGCATAAAAGTTATGTGACAAAGGTCCAGCTCACTGTTTGATCCATGAAACCTGGTGGACTGGGACTAGAAGGGACTTCCTCATCCTGGGATGCTGTAGTAAGGATCATGTTTAATAGTAAAAGACTAAATGCCATTTCCTGAAGCCTGAGGAAAACGCAAGAACTCTGTGGCTCCATTTCCTTGTGTTTCTTCTGACCACCAATCTGTTTGTTTATATTAAATAGAACACGATGTCCTTTATCCCTAGAGCTCAGCGTGGGCTGCAATGTAGCAATGTCAGCTTGGGCCTCTGTTGTCAACACAGGGAGGGCTGGAGAGGCTCCCCAGTTCTAAAAGCGGGGTCCAGGGAAAAACTGACACAACCTCAAAGGAAAAGATGAAGGCTGCTCCTCTTCCTGGATGGCATGGTGGTCTGTTGAAAATCATAGTCCACCAGAACTATAAGAACCAAGTTTAACAAGATAAAAACATGTATATCATCTTTATGTCCTGGCACCAATGGTTAGAAATGGAAAATTTAAAATTGTGCAGTAGCATGCATAAAGCTACATGGAGAAGTTGGGGCAATCATACACGTTATTAGGAATATAAATTGGTACAGCCAGTTTGGAAAAAGTTCATTGATTACATTCAAAATCATATGTACTTACGATATATCACCCAACTCCAGCCATTCTCTTCCTGTTTATTTACTCATGAAAAAAAAAAAAAGAAAAGAAAAGAAAAAAGAAAAACTATGTCCTGGGAAATGCCGTTGAAATTTGTAATTACCACAAACTGGAAAGAACTGAAAGGTGGGACATCAGGCACATCATGGTCTCTTCAAACAAATGAAATATTGTGTAACAGTTGTGAGCAAACTAGTACAAAGGACCATTCGAATGACTCAAAGTAATCATCCCAAGTGCAAGAAACCAGATCTTAGTAAAGCTATTTCAATTCCCCAAGCTCTAGAAAATGCATGTTAAAGGAGGAGGAAGCTTGGGAGAGCGTGCCTGGGGCACTTGGGAACGTTGAAGAGTAAGCCTGCATGCTTGGGCTCAGTTCTCTTGCTTGAAAAATATGCGTACCCATTATATTGTGCGTGTTAAAATGCATGTTTCATTATAAGTCGATCCTTCTTCAATGATATTTTTAAGTCAGAGTGACTAGTGGCACAGCTCACGATCCATCCCTAAGAGCAACACCTTTCAGTTAGATACACATGAACACAACGGTATTGATTTGAACATTTGCAGTGTTCAATAAGAGAGTGTATTGATAACGATCTCCAGACTTGTCTCTCTAGTGGAAACCAAATTCATCTAATTAATATGCTAATATCCATCTGTTTTTAGGATCCAGACACTGGGGGACTAGTCCAAGGAGTCTTCCTAGTCTCCATTTGAAAGTTGAAACAGGAAAAGTTCACCTGTAGCTAGCACCAGGGAAAACGCCTTTGGTGCTCGTGGGCTTCTCAGGAGCACACCTCAGCTGCTGCTGTGTCCAGGAGTCCTTTCCCCATGCATGTCAGGCTATGAGGCACTGATGCAGGAGAAAGTCAGCCTCACACCACACCTGCCTCACTTACTCATGCCTCTACCTGGAGCACACGGGGCCAGTGGGTCCTCTAGTGACTTCTCTCCTAAAAGAAATTTTCTGTAGTTCTTTTTAAAAGGGCTAGGAGATAAGAAAATAAACCACATAGCATTTTCTTTTGTTTTTTATTCCTTCCCGAGCTCAACTAACCATAAAGAGTTCGTCTTTGTGCAGTGAGATCTGAGCAGGCATGGTGTTTCCTCCTTAAAATCTGAGTATTTATAAGGAAGAACTGCCTGTGGCGAGGCTGCAAGGTTGAGGAGGAAAAATAGCAAGGTCTGTCTATTTTTAGGCCATTGTTCATACACCTTAGAATTCATCACATGAATGAGGACAGTTTGGGTGATCGTCTTTTAATTCAGGAAAGAGCACAGTCTGTAAAACCGGCAATGCTGGCCTGGCACGTCTGAAAGGCCTGAGGAAGCTAGAGTCACTGCCTCCCAGTGTGTCTCCCTAATTTCAAATCTTCCCCGTGGAGTTTTCATGATAACAATAGGTTCTTTTCCCAAGAACCGCACTTCCACTTTGTAAAGCTTGCTATAAGAGGGTGAGGCATGACTTAGCAAATTACCGGAAGCCGGGGTGTTTGTTCATCCTGCTCTGGCCTGGGCGGGTATAAACCAAACCCTGTTTAACAGGGCTGGTGGTTTCACTTGTCCCTTCCTGTTTGGAGAAGGACATTGCCTATAGAAAGAGCCAGGTTCCCGAATCAGGAACCTTGAGAAACTGTGAGAGGGCATAGGAGAGGGCAGGACGACCTATGAGCTCTGAGTCTCCCCACACAAGTGACAAAACTCTTAGACAGGTTCTGAAGGACTTCATGGAAAATGTGAGGGTCTGTAGTATGAGGAAGGGGCCATCACCAGCAGTATCATATGGACGTCATGCCTCATGGACCTCTTAGTCTAAAGTGACAATGAGATCTCCTCACTTTGACCTTTCCTGTGACATTTTTTTTTTCAGGGTAAGATTAGATTTTCAAATATAATCATATTTTTAAAAAGTGACAGAGTAGATCAAACCAGTTACAGTTTCTACTAGATGTGTGGACAGTATTCTTCAAAGGTGTTGAGGGCATGGACAGCAAGAAATGCCAGAGATAGAGACATGCTTATAGACCAGAAGAGCCCGGGGAAACAGGAGGACCAAGCTGATGGTGTGATCCTGCCTGGGGTCATTGAACATGAAGTGTTGCAGGAAGGAAAAGTGGCATTCAAATTTTTGTTGTTGTTGTTGTTTTTTGCTTTTGTTTTTTGAGTCAGGGTTTCTCTGTGTAGCTTTGCGCCTTTCCTGGATCTTGCTCTGTAGACCAGGCTGGCCTCGAACTCACTAAGGTCCGCTTCCTCTGCCTCCTAAGTGCTGGGATTAAAGGCCTGTGCCACCACCACCTGGCCAGTGTCCCTTTCTTAATTGTGACTAATGTATCAAGAGATCTTAAGATATTAACAAAGGTGAAGAGGTTGAGCAGATGGCTCAGTAGGTAAGAGGGCTTGCTGGATGGGCATGAGGACCAAAGTTCAGGTCATCAGGTCATCAGCATATAGATTTAACTCTGGTTTGGGTTCATTAGGTTGGGAATACTCAACCTGTTGAGTATTCTCATGGACAGAATTCATGGACTGAATGAGAAGAACGAAAGTGAGCTGAGCATCATTCACCAGTTTCCCCTTCCTTACCGCAGACATGATATGACCAGCTGCCTCATGCTCTGGCTGCCATGCCCTCACTGCCGTGCTGGACAGTGCCTTCAAACTGTGGGACCAAATAAACCCCTCCCTGCTCAAGTTGTTTTCCTCTGGCGTTTTGTCAAAACCACAAGAAAAAGCATTGAAAACATCTGTCCTGGAGTATGTGTACTAAATGTTCACTCAGTAGAAGTGATGCTGGACTTCAAACACCTGGATGACTAGAAGAAAGAAATCTTACAGTCTTGAGAATAAGTGCATAAAGGAGAACAGTAGACTCTAGACTGAAGATTTTTTGAGAATTGTAGAGAAGAAAGAATTTTCCAATGCAAAGTCAACAATATTTTTCAGTGAGAGGCAGCTGTGGCCTCAGCCATTAGAGAGCCCTGAAGCCAGCAGCCCTAATCACATCTCACTTAGGAGGAAATGCAGTAACTTTGTGGCTACATAGCCTGAAGACATCTTTGCATTTACAGGATGCTGGGAGGCTCTAGGTGGAGATGGTTTATCATTTGCTCATTAGTGGTGCATCCTTCATGAGCTTTTACCCACTCCCCCCCAACCCCCAATTACTCAGGGAGTTCACACTGTCAGCAAGTCCATGTTTAGAGACTTGCAGGCTAACAGTGATATGTGCTGCTAGCTGCAGACCTTGGATTTTTTTTCCTCTTAGATAGTTCATAGAAGTAACTCTTGTAACCACTGGAGGAATTGATGCAAAACACTAACAGTTCAAGAATTGTGAGAAAACTCAAAAGAGAAGAAAACATAGAATCTAGTTTATTTACTTTAATTACGATAGTATTCTAAAATTCCCTTCCATTAATTACCATTGGGAATCAGATCTCGTTTGCTCACAATACCTCTGGAAATGGGAAACATTTATAACTCATTGAGAGAGGCTGCCCAAAGCAGCACAGTTAGGGTGAAGCCAAGGAGCCCCTGCTCCAGTCCTAGATGGATGGCAGCCAGACAGCTTTCTGGTTCAAAGGACCCATCTCAGCACTTTAAGGAAATGGATTTTCAAAACATAATACAAAATAGAGGGACCGGAAGACAGTATATCTGAGATTGGCACCCTGTTAAGTTTTTATAACACTACCTAGGCTTTAATAGTTTTAAATTGTGGACATTTTGGCTCTGTGGCTATTTAGGCAAAACTTATTAACTAAGAATGGTAAATAGGGCTGGAGAAGTGTCTCAGTGGTTAAGAGCACCGACTGCTCTTCTGGAGGACCCAGGTTCAATTCCCAGCACCCAACGTGGCAGCTAACAACTGTCTGTAACTCCAAGATATGACACCCTCACACATACATGCAGGCAAAACAAATAAATAAAAATAAGTAAATAAATAAATTATTTTTAAAAAAAGAATGGTAAATAACACAATAACTGAAAAGTAAGTCTTTAATCTCAGTTCATTTCAGGAATATGACTGCAATCTTTTAATAAAATTACAGGGGATGAGGTGGTACACAGGAGAAATGACATTTCTACTGTTGTTACCCATCAATATGGGAACAATGGATTGCCTTTCTTCTTGTTCATTTAGTGAAGTTAGTCCTAGAATATAGATTTTGTGTGTGTGTGTGTGTGTGTGTGAGAGAGAGAGAGAGAGAGAGACAGAGAGACAGAGAGAGACAGACAGAGACAGAGACACAGAGAGAGTTAGTTTTTGTTTGTTTGTTTTTGTTTTTTGAGACAGGATTTTTCTGTGTGCTTTTAGTGCGTATCCTGGATCTCACTCTGTGACCAGGCTGGCCTTGAACTCACGAAGATCCACCTGGCTCTGCCTCCCGAGTGCTGAGATTAAAGGCGTGCGCCACCACCACCCTGTGTGAGTTGCTTTTCTATTGCTGTGAAGAGATACCATGTATACTGGCCAGTTTTGTGTCAATTTTACAAAAGCTAGAGTCATCATCATATGGGAAGGAGTCTTAATTGAGAAAATGTCTCCATAAGATCCAGCTGGAGGGCATTTCCTTCATTAGTGATCAGTGGGAGAGGGCCCAGCCCATAGTGAGTGGTGCCACCCTGGGTTGGTGGTCTTGGGTTCTATAAGAAAGCAGGCTGAGCAAGCCATGGGAAGCAAGCCAGTAAGCAGCTCCCCTCCATGGCCACTGCATCAGCTCCTACCTCCAGGATCCTGCCCTGTTTGAGTTCCTGTCCTGACTTTTTATGAACAGTGCTGTGAAGTGGGTAGCTGTTCTAGCTTTGACCTGGAAGTACTACCCCCAGTGAGACTTGGCCTTTGGAGTGTACCTCAGAGGAGCACCCGATATTAGTGGAAGTATGAAGGCAACTCCACATAGTTAAAAGGGAGGTTTATTTGGGGGTTTTACTTACAACAAATAAAGGGATAGGTTACAGGGTACAGGAGAGGTGAAGTGCAGTCCAATGGTGTTCTCCAGAGAACTCTACTTGGTCTACCATCCAACACCTTGGATTACCAGGAACCAAGAGAACCAGCACATCCAGATCTCAGATCTTAATGGCTCCCATCTTGGCCCCGCCTCAGGGGAAGGCTATAGGTAGGCGTGACAGTTACCAGAAGCCTCACTGGGGGTAGTACTTCCAGGTCAAAGCTGGAACAGCTACCCACTACAGTGCTGTGGAAGTGTAAGCCAATTAAACTCTTTCCTCCCCAACTTGCTTTTTGGTCATGGTGTTTCCTTACAGCAATAGAAACCGTAACAAAGACACCATGACCAAGGCAACATATAAAAGAAGGCTCTTAATTTGGGGCTTATAATTCCAGAGGGTAGTAGAGTACATGATCATCATTGTGAGAAGCATGGCCAGCAGGCAGGCTGGCATGACCATAGAGCAGTGGCTGCGGAGGGAGAGAGAGGGTGGATAATTGGGAACGGTGTGGTCTTTGAAAGCTCAAAGCCAATCACCAGTGATCTTAATCCTTTCCAGACAACTTCACCAAGTTAGGACCAAGAATTCAAGTGTAGTAGCCTATGAGGATATTCTCATTCAAACCACTGCATTGTGTAATAGTTTCTATTTAACACTTCAAAAGTACAGAGTAGGTGTGAGATTGCAGGACAGAGAAGGGAAAACGATCAGTTTCTGTGACCTGAAAATCCAATGAAAGAACATACCATTCTGTGGAAAAGGCTAATCCAAAAATGTTTTTTAGCAACTTTTCTCACCACCTTCCAGGGTGAAAAGTCATGTGTCTATCAATAGAACAGACAAACCGACTGTGATATATTCATACAATAGAATATCATCCAGCAAAAAAGAGACCACAATGAGGAAAGAAAAAGTCAGCCTTACATAAAAGCATAAAAAGGTGTTGTCCTATTTATCTGAAGTTCTAGATAGAAAAACTGAACTGTGATGGGAAAAATATATATCAGAAATGAGATTGACACATTGTGAATTGTGAGTGTGACTCTCTCTCTCTGTCTCTGTCTGTGTGTGTGTGTATGTGTGTGTGTGTGTGTGTACAAATACTGACAAGAGAAATAGATGAATTTTGGAGGATAAAGACAATGCCATAATAGTTTGGATAAACCTGTGTTTATCAATTAAACAGCGAAGTTATTTAGATTTGGAACTATGTGTCATATATATGTAAATTAATTAATGGTATGAGGGATGATGTACAATGATTCCTTCTGTTTACTTTGAGATGTGTCAAAAATTAAACAGAGGGATAGTGGGCAGAATTGGTATGTAATAAAATGTATGATAGAATATAGGTGGTGAATACATAGGTTAGTGGTCTTATAAATGCTATATGTTTAAGAATTTTCATAATAAAATGCTACAAAAACTCCAATAAAATTAAGGCTGGGGGGCATTGACTTTGAAGCATGAACTTTATCATCAATGTTATCATTACCATATCTATTGATTAAGTTAATGAGAATCTGTTTGGGCTCAGATATATTCAACATATGAAATCTCCTTACACAGTCCTTGAGTGCAGATGCTATTCCAACTCAAATGTGTAAGAATTCAGCTTGTTTAAGGACAGCATGCTCATGGGCCAGATTTGCTATGCTAATTGATTTACTATTATTGCTTGCTTTTGTTCTTATTATAAGTATACTAGGTTTCCTGTGTGTGTCAAAATAACTAAAACAGTTTGAGGGTCTAGAGAGTCATGTTTGAAATCATTTTTGTTCAGATTATAAAGCATATTAAATAAGCAGGGGGAAAATGATCATCCCAAAACTTGAATGATTACTTTCCTGAAATCCATGGATGAATAGTAAATAGAGCTCAGGGGAAAGGGACATTGCCATGCCTGATTTAGTTCATGCTGCAGGTGGCTGTAGACGTATTGAGGACCTATTAAATGACAAGAGATAATGTTTGATCTGGGAAGGACAAGAACACCATCAGTCAATGACAGTTTGGGTGCAAGGCATGACTTTTCCAAGGACAGGAATAGAGAGACTTGGCTGACATATTTGCATCTTTCCCCTAAGAAAGGAAAGACGCAGCAGGGAGCTATGGACCATGAATCATAACTTTGATTGCTTGCCAGTCACCTGGGGAAGCAAAGCTGCTTAGTGACTTCATTTCCAAGGCCATAATAATAAAAGCCACATTGAGATCTTGTCCAAGTGTCTTGAAGAAAAAGAACCCATCACATTCTCAGTATGTTTCGAAGAGCAACTGTGTGTGACCTAGAAAATTTACTGGCTCTCATCAGGATGTGTAAATTTGCCTGTGTGATATTTTAAGGATTGGAGACAATGACAGTGATGTGCCTTGGAAGAAGTCTTAAGTATTATTACAACTGTAGAAAGATACTTTTCAGTACTAAAGCAAAGGCTTATAAAAATTTAAGTGCTAGACCCATAAAGACTTATTCCTAATGGAGGGTGTCTGTTTCTCAGCAAGATTTTCCAAGCTGTGGCTGTTTCTCTTCTATCTGGATTTGGATCAGTTCAATGAATTAATGGTAGGTGATTTCATGTCCATCAGACCCTGACTGAGTGTTGAAAAGATGACAAGAATTTGGAGGCTGGACCCTTTCATTAGAACAAGCAATAAGATATTCAGTGTCACAAAATTGATAATAATAATAGTAATTATTGGGTGAAACTACTGAAAATGCTTGATGTGCCTTAATATCTTCATCAAACAGCCTGAGAGATGGTGCTATGAGTGCTGAAGACTTAAGCTATGAATTCAGATATCTTCTCTTCCAATGCAGTCCACTTGCCTTTTAAAAAATTAGGTCATGTCTTTTTATCACCTAGAATCAATGTCAAGATAGACACAGTCCAGTGACTGGACTGAGGTTCAGTCAAATGCCTATATGCTTAGACTTCCATTTCTGGCTGTGATGAGGTAAAGGAAACTGGATTGGTCCCTCTCCATCTTTAACAACGATGTCGTTTGTCTGCATTAGACAATAGATAGTGCAGTGCCCCAATCCCAGGAAAGGAAAGGAGATGAGTTCTGAATTTCCTTCAATTTACCGCCTGGAGTGAGCACATTTTATAGTTCAGTGGTAGGGACACCAAGCAGAGCCTGCTGGCTTTTCAAAGCTCAGGGAAAATTCCCCAGAACATGGTGGCTTTAATTTCTGTGTGTGTGAGGGTGGGGGTTGGGGGAGTAGAGAAAGGGAAATGTATACATACAAGGAGAGACAGAGATTGGGAGAAGCATGAACAGATTGATCTAATTACTTGAACATTAATAAGCTCAGGTAGCTGAGGATTCAAATCTGAGCAAACAGCTATTACACTCTCTGAAGTTCAGACAGAGCCGCCAGGCAGTGTTCATAGTATTTACCAAAGGGTCTTAGTCAGGGCTTCTATTGCTATAGGAAAATGCCATGGCCAAAAGTGACATGGGGAGAAAGGGGTTGATTTTACATTCCAGCTTACAGTCCTTTATGAAGGGAAGTCAACACAGGAACTCAAGGCAGGGTCCTAGAGGCAGGAACTGAAGCTAGGTCCTGAAAGAGTTCTGCTTACTGGCTTTCTCATGGAGGATTTCTCAGCTTATTTTCTATATATCCCAGTGGCAATGTCCAACTGATGCATTTATCTAGTTATTCTTTATCAATAACAAGTCAGGAGTCAGATATCTGGGTAAGAACCTGAAAGATCAGAGAAACAGCAGAGCATCTATCTACAACTGGTATCCAAACAGGGATAAAGGAAGGGACACAGAAATATTGGGAGAAGTAATGCTTGGAACACGTCTCATCTAACCTAGATTTGGTGATGATGATAAACTCAGATTCAGGATGCTCAAAGAAACATTAAGCAAATCATGTATTTCTTGGACATTTGTTGGGTACCTCCCCTATTTATTGGATAACCATCTCTAGATTGGTCTCCAGTATCCCATTCTAATGCTCAAGGACACCCCTTCTCCTTGAAAATTAAATGAACTATTTGAATGCAATGATTAGAGTATGGCAGAACTGATGGGATATAATTTCTGAGACTGTGTAATAAAGTTATGGTCCTCCATCTTATATGTAAAACATGGGGAGGTATATGTAGCCAGGAATCATGCTGTACAACCAACCAGGTTTAGAATTCTAAAGCAGATTCTTTGGCTCTAGGTTATCAGCAATGAGTGCTTGAGGCAGCTTGCCTGAAAACTCATGGGATATTCTGAATCAGAGACACTCATCAGAACATCCACAGATAATGCCAGAATCATCCTCATAGAAACTCTGATATAACATATGTTTGTTATTTTAAACTACTGAGGTTGGGAGTTGTTACACAACAGTAGATAAGAATCACATCATGTGTGTGGGTCCTTACAAGCATTATGGCAGGCAAGGAAACAATCTGCAAAGAGGTGAGAATGAAAACTGAGTTCAGCCTGATTTAGGCTGGCTAGATTAAACTTTGGGAGTCTGATGCCAAGTAGTTTATTGCCAGTATACTTAAACACAGTACAATTTTGAAAAAACAAAACAAAACAAAACAAAACAGAAAACAATAACAACAAAACCTCCCTGGTGTAATACAATTCCTTGTGTACAAGGAGGCATAGTTATATCAAAATTATATCAAAATTCAACTCAATGTATATGTCAGGTCTTCCAAGAAGATAAGTATTAGAAATAAGCTACTAGTATTAGTTTAAGGGCCTAAGGAGGGCTCTGGTGTAGTCTTGGCTATATAGATAGCACACAGATCATTTGTACTATTAGCTACCTTGGGCCTTGGTTGAGGGAGCTTTGGGCTATACAGATAATGTAAAGGTCATTTAGACTACTGGTCACCTCAGATCCTGGTGTGGGGGCTTGATATGGCCTGACCCAAGAGATAATGCAGATCATCAGGCTATTAATCACCTCCAATTTGCAGCTTTTTGGGTGGAAAAACAGGTTTTATGATCTTTCCTGTGAGAGGACAATCCCAAATGCTTTATATTCTTGCTTTCCTTGGAGATCTATATGCACAAGGACCTTTGTGCTACCCAAATATATGTATGAAATTTTGAAAAATCTTATTTTCTTTTTTAAATTTTATTTTATAATTTAATTTAAATTTACATATCAGTCATGTGTTCCCCTGTCCTCCCACCTCCCACCCTCCTTCCCCCCAGTCCACTCTCCATCCCCCCTCTCCTCCAGGGCAAAGATTCCCCTGGGGATTCAGCTCAACCTGGTACATTCAGTCCAGGCAGGTCCAGTTCCCTCCTCCCAGATTGAGCAAAGTGTCCCTGTGTAAGCCCCAGGTTCCAAACAGCCAGCTCATGCACTAAGGACAGGTCCTGGTCCCACTGCCTGGCTGCCTCCCAAATAGTTCAAGCTAATCAACTGTCTCACTTATCCAGAGGGCCTGATCCAGTTGGGGGCTGCTCAACTATTGGTTCATAGTTCATGTGTTTCCATTAGTTTAGCTAATTGTCCCTGTGCTTTTTCCAATCTTGGTCTCAATAATTCTCGCTCATACAATTCCTCCTCTTTCTTGACAATTGGACTTCTGGAGCTCCACCTGGAGCCTGGCTGTGGATCTTTGCATCTGCTTCCCTCAGTCATTGGATGAGATTTCTAGCATGACAGTTAGGATGTTTGGCCATCCGGATCACCAGAGTAGGTCAGTTCAGGCTTTCTCTGGACCATTGCCAATAGTCTACAGTGGAGGTATCTTTGTGGATTTCTGGGGACCTCTCTAGCACTTTGCTTCTTCCTATTCTCATGTGGTCTTCATTTATCATGGTCTCTTATTTCTTGTTCTCCTTCTCTGTTCTTGATCCAGCTGGGATCTCCTGGTCCCCTAAGCTCTCTTTCCCTTGAACCTTGCCCTTCATTACCCCCACTCACGTCCAGGTTATTCATGTAGATCTCATGCATTTCTCTGTCATTGGGTGATCTCTGTGTCTTTCTTAGGGTCCTGTTTTCTAGGTAGCCTCCCTGGAGTTGTGAGTAGCAGTCTAGTCATCTTTGTTTACATCTAATATCCTCCTATGAGTGAGGACATACCCTGTTTGTCTTTCTGAGTCTGGGTTTCCTCACTAGGGATGATTTTTTTCTAGATCCATTCATTTGCCTGCAAATCTCATGATGTCATTGTTTTTCTCTGCTGAGTAGTACACCGTTGTGTATATGTACCACATTTTACTTATCCATTTTTCAGTTCAAAGGCATCTAGGAAAAACCTTATTTTCTAGAGGCTATCTAGAAATGAATGGTTAGTCTAGAAATATAATTTGGTAAGAGGTATCAACACAACCTTTTTACAAAGATGAAAGCTGTTGCTCTCAGTTGATGCATTTTAAGGTTGCAGAGTATGTACTGCTCTGGAGTCTTTTAAATGAGAAGGGTTGGTTCTCACTAGTTGAAGAGTTAGAGAATTTTGGAGGGAGGAGACAGTGGTTATTTTGGGTATTGGAGGAGACAGAATCTCATAATTTATATTTAGCTTTCTTCCTCCAAACTCAGGGTGACAAAATGTGTGAGGTGGTTGGAGAGGTGGAGCCCCAAGGACTTGGTGTGGGAAACCATAAGAAGGAACAATGTTTGTGAGAAACAGGAACAAAGACCAACGAAAGACACAATTCTTTAAACCACAGATGTAATTGTGACTTTTATCTTGGGGCTCAAATATTGTGTGTGAAAATAAAACACTGATTCTTTTAAATATTTCCTAGTCACATTTACCCTTATTTGCAATGTGAGAATGTGCCTCTACCTCTAGATGAGCTGGTGAGTCTCCACCACCTTAGAGAATAACACAGTCAGATAAGGTCCTGTGGTAGCCTATACATCGCTTTATTGACTAGAGGATTACAGCATTTCGTCAAGTGGCGTTGACAACCAAACCTTGAAGGAGGCGTGATCCCTAAGGACAAATCCATTCTCTTGTCTGACGTATTACAGGCATCCCCACACAGTGTGAACTTTGATTTTATTGGGACCATTACTGTCATGACTGACCTACTCAGGCCCTTCCCTTTGACTGATTGGTCTTTCTTGTTAATCCGCACTCTCTCCTCCAGATCCTCAGTCTACTGTTGCTTGACTCTGGTGATTTAAATTCTTGTTTGCTTTTCCATACTGCTCACCAACCCCTGGCTTTTTCATGTTTGATTTGCTTCCCTTTGACTTCTATTCACACTTCTTATGGTGATGATAATGGTGCCCTCTCTTCTCTCACTTTACACTGTCCTCATTTTGAGACTGGAACTTCTTACCTGCAGAGGGCACAAGCTCCCACTGGGCACACCTTGCTGAAACAGGCACTTCACAGTTGTGTGGAATAACAACAGTCAACAGACAAACATCACCATCAGCATTTCAAATGCTGTTTCTCAGACTTCAATTCAAACTCTTAGAGAACTATCCTGTCAATTAACAAAATCCCATTTCAGCAATACACTGAAACAGCTTGCTCAGGCGAAACAGTAAGGGCTTGAGATTTGAGGAGATTTGAGGAGCTCTCAAAAGGAGCAATAGGTTGTTATTATTGGAGAAGGGAGATTTAAAAAAAAAATGAGTGACGCATTGAAGGTAATACAGATGTAACAGAGGCCTGGCATAGGTCTGCATGAGCATGCAACTGGATCCCTTTCTTATTTTGTGGTTTCCAGAGCATGTTACAGCAATGAACGTGTGTGAATGAAGCATACACAGTTTGGAATACAAGCCTGGGATTTTCAATGAGAGCCACATTTTGAACATTTATTAAAGAGGCGTTAGTTCACTGAAATATGCAAGGAATAAGAATACAGGTAACAATCTCTCTCTCTCTCTCTCTCTCTCTCTCTCTCTCTGTGTGTGTGTGTGTGTGTGTGTGTGTGTGTGTGTGTGTACACATGTGTGCACGTGCATGCCAATAGGCTATATTCAACAAGGACTGGCTGAGGAACTCTCTTCTCTCCAAATCATCTCAAACATATTTTCTGTTTGATTAGATATGGATTCCCTTACTGTTCTTCATTTTAAAAGCATCTGAACAATAAGTTCAAATTAAGCAAATATGCTTTATAAAAAGAATATACCATTTATAGAATGTACACTTTTCCTTTTAGTTGGGCGTTTCTAAATAGGAAAACAATTGAATGCCTATGTAATGATTAGTGTTCTCAACTTAATTTTTTATAACTTTTATTTTTGAGATTATAATATAATTACAACATTTCTTCCTAACCCTTCTTCCCTACAAACACTCCCGTATATCTCTGTTTCCTTTTTTAAAATGCATGGCCTCTTTTTAAATTATTGTATGATGTATGTTTATGTATATACACACGTATTCCAAAATATAACCCACCTAGTCTGCATAATGTTACTCCTATGTACATTTTCAGGGCTGACCATTTGGTATTGAATAACCAACTAATTGGTGTGCTATTCCCTGGGGAAGACTACTTCTTCCATCTCAGGGTTCTTTAGTTGCCTGGACTTCTTTGTCTAGGGTTGAGGCCTTGTGGACTTTTCCTCATCTACTTTGGCTTGTCTATTGGTGTTGTCCTTGTTCAGCTCATGTTTAGGCATTCATGTTGGTAAGTATGCATGTGTGTAGCCTCTAACATTACTAGGAGACGTAATCTCTAAGCAACCTTGATTATCAGAATCTTAAAATATCCCACCCCCTGTTCACCAACTTTCCCTGAGCCTTTGGTGTGGGACTACTTTAGAGATGTACCCACTGGAACTTGGCTTCACAACTTTGAATTTTGATTGGTTGTGGTTTTGTATAGTAGTACTCTCCCTGTTAGAAAGAGAAGTTCCCTTTATGAGGGCTAAGGATTACACTTATCTGTGGTATAAGGACAAGTGTTTATAGGTTGTTGTTAAAAAGTATGCTGCTTTAGTAAAATAGTGGTTGTAGTTTCTCCTTCAATAACCATGACCTCAACAGCACTGAGTAGTTAGCTATGTTTCCTGCCCAGGTTGTTGGAGCCCACTGAGGTTTCCTAGTGGCTTTACCCAGCAGAACTGCATAAGAGGATGATTGGACCATGGGCCTGGATACCATGTGTTTAGAAGGGTCTATACTTGGCTCTATCTAGCAAGGGAGAGGTCTTTTGCCTCACTCCTTGGTATTGTTATAAAAAACCTTTTTGAATAAAATCCTGGGCTGGGAGGTTTTGACCCAGGCCCTCCCAAGGCTATCCTGTGTTTCTGTCTTTCCTCTCATCATCTAGCTATCTCTTTCTATCTAAATATTTCCCACATCTCCCTGCTCAAGAGTACCCTAGTTATAAAAGTGGGGGCTGGTCCCCCACACCAGGCACAGTCTTCCTCTTGTTGAGTGGGTCTTAAGTCCAATTAAAGAGCTGTTGGTTACTGCCAAGGTCTGTGTGCCACTACTTTCCATGCTGCTTGTTTATGTGATTCAGAGAATCATAGCTTGGTAGGACCTTCTGTTACCATGAAAGCTGGTCCTCAAGGAAGAGTTCTTCAGATCAGTTCCAGCTCAAGGGCCTCTAGTGTCTGAAGTGCAATGTGTATCTTCAGCAATAGAGACTTACCTTCCA
This sequence comes from Onychomys torridus, assembly GCF_903995425.1. Taxonomy (NCBI): domain Eukaryota; kingdom Metazoa; phylum Chordata; class Mammalia; order Rodentia; family Cricetidae; genus Onychomys; species Onychomys torridus. Next base: position 52,783,080 of record NC_050443.1, on the reverse strand, counting down.
CCTCTGGGAGTGGGATGGTGGGCAATCAGGGCCTATAGCAATAGGCTGTGTGTTTGGGAGCCGAAGAACAGGCCTGAACATCTCAAACAGGGCTTCTTATGTCTAGTATTGGGTTTTTTGTTGGGTGATGTTTGACTCTTGGAGGAAGTATTGTCATCCTAGATAAGAAAAGTTTATTAAAACTGTATATTTTTACATAAAATTACGTGTATTGCGGTTTTTTAAAGAAAGAATAGTTAAAAGTATAATTCCTTATGACTTCCAGACACACTTATTGTTATTTTTACCTTCCTCCCTCCCTCTTCTGTGTTTACCTCCCTCCCTAAAGATCCGCCTTCTCATTTCTCTGATATTGTCAATTTGATCTATTGGGAAATGCAAAAGAGACGAATAAAGCACACCTCTGGGTGTGTCTGAGAGGGACTGGTTGGGGACAGTAGCCATGTGGCTGGGCTGTAACAGGGGCCGGGAGAATTTCCCTGAAGATGGACTTACCCAGCCCATGAAGGCCAAGTGGAATAAAATGGAGAAAGGCGAACAGCAGCTAATGTAGGCACCCTTTGCCTTTTGCTTCCAGGTTTTTGTGATGTGAACACATCCATTAGGCCCTCCCCTCCATACCATAATGCACTGGAGCCTTCTTAAATCAGAATGAATCTTTCCCGTCTTTAGCTGCTTTGCTCAGGTATTTGGAAACATCAAGAAAGCCTAATTAGGCCACTCTAAGCACTAGAAATTAGTTTAATTTAAGCTGAAATTTGTTATTACTTCATTTCATAGTTTGGGCCCATATTTCCTCTAAATGCGGCAACATTAGTCATTGTAAATCTGTACCTAAACAATTAGTAAGCAAGTAATTGTATGCCCAGCTTGCTTAGAAATATTGTTATTACGCACTTAAAAAGGCTCCATCAATTTCTATACTAATTTGTAATCACTCATTAGTGAATCTGTACTGTCTTTGTAGGTCAACATTCCAACCAGTAATTGGAGGTTAGACAAATAAAAACTTATACAAATTACATATCCTATATAGTTCATGAAGACAGACTGGTGACATGTGTTCAACATTTGTTAATATTATTAATTATGAGTTTGATTATTATTTCTCCCTGTGTATATATATTTAAAATTTCTGATTTCTTGAGTCAACATTATGCAGCTATTTCTAGACAGGTCTGGCTTCATTCCATGAATTGTTATCTGCTAGCTGTGCCTGTGAGCATCCTAGGTGTTGTACCTTTAAGATCTTTTTCACAGCAAGTGGGGCTGACTCAAATTCCTCTCCTGTTAACTCTCTCAGTGTTATTTTTCCACATATTCTTTGGCATGTGGATCATGACTCTGGACATGCATTTCTAGCCTCTTTGGGCTTTTTGCATTAGAGCTGCCTCCCTTAGACATCCATATTCTGTTTGCTCATTTGATTAAACACTTCATCCTAACCAAGCTCTAGGATCCTGAAAGACAAAAGCCATCATGTTTTTATCCCTCTCCCTCCTCCTCCTCCTTCTTCTCCCCCCGTCCTCCTTTTCTTCAATTCATAGTATCGATAATAGAGTTCAATATATTTTTGATTAGGAGACACAGACTAGTCACATGGCTTACGAACATAAGCCCAGCTTTAAAAGTTTGTGAACTTGAATGTTTTTAGGTGGGAATGTCTTGACTGTTTTTGTTCTTTTCTGCATTATCACAGGCAATCTTTTATTTTACTAGCTTGCCACAGTAGACACCATTGCTTGTGTTCTTGGTTGTAGAAGTTGAGCTATGACAATATGTCAGTGACTGCATTGCTTATTTAATGGAAGATTGGTGATTGTGGAGGGTTGTTTATCATTCTGCTTCTCCAGTCTGAAAACGTCTGCTTGTTCCACCTTGGACTGCAGAAAGCAAATGCAACCAAAGATAGCTCCTCCGAACAATGAACAAATAAATATTCCTGAGGAATTGCTAGAAGTGGGACATGCTGAGCATTCCAGTGGTCCAGTCAGAAAGGAAAACAAGGTCAGTTGCTGTTGTGGGATATTTGTACACTGTGAAGATGTACTGCTGTGATTGTTGTAATAAAAAAGCTGAATGCCCAATATCTAATCAGGAGAGATAGGTAGGAAATCTAGGCAGAGAGAGAATGCTGGGAAGAAGAAGATGGAGTCTCCAGCCAGATGCTGAAGAAGCAGGATGAGCAGTACAGAGCAAAGGCAACCAACCTACTTAAGAGAAGGTAGACTAAAAGATATGGGTTAATTTAAGTTGTAAGAACAAGTTAGGAACAAGCCTAAGCTAAGGCCAAGCTTTCATAATTAATAATAAGTCTCCATGTCATTTTTTGTGAGCTGGTGACCCAAAGGAACATCCATCTACATATGGTGCCCAGTGTGGGGTGCCATGTGTAATGAGTCTTTCTCTGCCAGGGAGCTCCCGAATAACAACTTCTTATTAATTATGAAAGCTCTGCCTTAGCTTAGGCTTGTTTCTAACTAGCTCTTATAACTTAAATTAACACATTTCTATTAGTCTAAGTGCTGCCATGTGGCTTGTGGCTTTTTATCTCTCCTCCTGCATGTCCGGCTTCCTCTACATCCAGCTGGTGACTCCTTCTTTCTTCTTCCCAGACCTCTCTCTGTCAGGAAGTCCCACCTATACCTGCTGCCTAGCTATTGGCTGTTTAGCTTTTTTTATTAAACCAATCACAGTGACATGTCTTTACACAGTGTAATCAAATACCTCTCAACAATATTTAATACTTACAAACCTTGAGACAGGTCATAATATTCCTGATTTAAGGACACAGCCCCAGACTCACAAAATGACTGCCTGTACCAAGGTGCAAGAAGCGTCTAACAACTAAAAGGCCCATGGTAAAACTGGGCTTATCCACTGTGCTGAGGGTCCTGTGCCCTCTAGAGAGCCAAGGTAATAGGGAGGTGGGGTGGGGAAATCAAGTGTAAAAGGAAGAAAAGAAAAGAGGCTTAGAAAAGGAGCAACTGTTCCTGAAAATGACAATAGAAACAGATTAAAAGAGTAAGCAGGGCCACATAAGAAACTTTTGTCTCTCTCTCCTCTGCCCCAGTGAAGTTCCTGTTCTGTGGTTCCCGCAGCCCAACCGCAGGTTGAAAATGACTCACAGCATTTTGCAATCATTAAAAGCTATAGAAAGTGAAACAGCTACAGACAGAGATGTCTAAGGTGATCTCTCACCCCACCTCCCACCACAAAATGTGCATCCGTCTAGCTGTCCAGCTCCCTGGGGGTGTGTGTGTGTGTGCTTTGGATGCTTGTTTTGTCTTTTATCTGTCCAAAGATATTACCTGCCCCCCTCCTAGGAATGCTTCACTCAGAGAATAATTCAGTTGTCTTTAGTATTTGAGCTTTGCTACGTCACCAATCACAGCTCCATTTAAAACTGTACGGGGCTCAGCAGTTTTTAATATGCTGTTGTTATATTGGGTTCCTTAATTTAAACAGGTTGTGAACCGAGCCTTAGTTTAAGGCACTGGTCAATGGTGAAAGAGATGTTACTTTAAAAATGTAAAACCTCCCAAGTTTATAACAGGCATCCTGTTCTCTCTGGCCTTCATAATTCATAGCAGCAATAAGGTATGTGGTTGAAGTCTCCCAAGAAACAGAACCGTGGTCAGTGTGATTGCTGATGTGGAGATTTTCCACTTCTAGACACACTCACTTTCACACATGAGACAATGGCCTCATAATAGCTCTTGGTCTTTTAAATGTTCAGCACAAATGCATGTTCAATGGGGCCCATGTATGACTCTGCATACATAACCAAACTACTGTTCCATATCTGTCATGTCCTGCCTAGAGGCCGAATTGCAGGGGAGGAATCTCAGCAGTGAGATGTGCATATTTGAAGGATGCAGAACAATTTAGATGGGACAAGTTATAATTGATAGTCACCCAGAATGTGGGATGTTGGAAGAAGAACATCCTTCTTAGAAAGAGCCAACAACCAACCTAATCAAAGAAATTAGACATTTGACTCTTTTCCTCCCTGAGGGACCACAGTGGATCCCCATGGTCTTCCTACCCAAGCTGGTAATGCTCTCAAGCTATCAATTCCAGCTCAAATCCAGAGAGAGGGCCAAGGCTAATGTTTGGAGTTCAAATCCCTTTTGATAGCCAAGAGAAAGCTTCCTTGGCCCTGCTAGCCACTCCAGCAGTGACAAGCCCTTGGCCTGTGACATCATTCTCCTTTCCCTTTACTGCTCCTTCTCATCATTTAGGCAACAACAATGGTAGAAGCTGAAAGGCAATTGAGGTAAACACATCTATCAGGATGCAGATTGTGGCAAAATGTATTCTGTTGTCATAATGCCAGATGCATATCATGTAACAAGGGAGTGGACTCACTTTGTTACTTGGTATTGAGAAAATGGCAGCCTTTTAGGGTTAGTGCAAACAGTTTTTGCTATTCTATTTACCCAACCAAGTTTTTCTTTTGTACCATTGTCATTTCATCCCCTTTTCATAGTGGCAGGTGTGGAAACCTTATTTAGTAGGTCACTCCAGACCTAGCTCCACTTGCCAGCTGTATTTTCACCCACAGTGTTCAGCCTCCCAAGTAAAGGAGGGGCCTTTATAGAAATCAAATTGCTTACAAAGCATATCATAAAACCTTCCTTCTGAATCCATCAAGAGAATTTATGATAATTCCATGTAGTAAATTATCTCAAGTATTCCACTGAAAGCATCCAGACCAGGGCAAAGTTGACTTCCTCTGTGGTAGCTATTGAGGTAAGTAGGCTTTTCTGGACCAGGTAGTGGCTTTCCCCATTTCTTCCTACTCTTAAATACTTTCTCCTTTTTTTTTAGTCTCTCCTAACTTCCCACCTAGGATAGATGGTCCTTAGCTCCTTCTTAATGAATGGCTACCACAGGACAGGGGCTGGACACTGGCTTTAGAATTTCTCAGACTCTATGAGATAGCTATATTGAAATTAAGATTTATTAGAGGGAAGTTTGGACTCCTAATGGTTGGGTGATCTGCCTAGTCACAATTAGTTGTTGGGCCAGGATTTGATTTAAGGGCTTTCTGAGTTCAGGGCCCTGCTCTTTAACCATCAATCACACCAATTACACTCCTCTCCAGTTACAAACCTCCTGTCCCCAGAGCAGCCTGTAGAATGCTGTCTGTCTGACACCCAATTTACCCTATCTGTAACTCTTGTATCTGATTTCAAAACTGCTGCTTCCAGGAAAGGCAGTCCCGGTCTTCCCAGACAGAGCTCTCCACAGCCACCCACAGGCCTGCAGAGAGCAGAATGGAAACAGAGGAGGTGCAGGAGCAGCAAGGTTGACAAAGAAAAGAAACACAGCCTGAAGGGAGGAGGGGAAGACACGGGAAAGAAAAAAGGCCAGGATTTACTGAGCACCTGAGTGTCTTTAGGAAGTCTCTGAGTCCTTGGAACAGCTCCCAGGCCACAGGGCATGTCATCTTTGGAGAAGGAGGGTGAGGGAAAACAGCAGATCTGAATGACTGACTTCCACACATTAATGCACCTGTATGGCATAGGTTTCATAGGTTTAAAGCCTTGGGTACCTCTTCTTAGGGTTGGGGTGGTACGAAGGGAATTTATTCTCTGCCTGGTGGTCTTTTAAGGACGGAATGGGAGCTTCGTGAGGTTCTCTGAGCATCGGTGAAGAAAAAGTATTTAGTAACAAGTTTGCAAGACATATTCAGCCTCTTTCCTTCCTTTTGACTTTTAGGACACACCTTCCTTCCCCGTCAGCCAACCCAAACGAATGATCAGAGTAATCACCCTCTGCATGCCCAGCCAGCCTAGAGGACAGCCCAGGCTCCTTCCTGTCACACCTGGCAGAACCACCCGCAGCTGCCCACGCGCTAGCTGGGAGGCGGCTCCAAGGTGACGCCGACTTCCTCCTCCCCTTTAAGGCGGGGCTCACAAAGGGGTGGCCGAGGAAGTCACGCGGCCCTTGGGACACTCTTGTCTCCGCCGCATCAGGGCTGCTTGGTGCTGTCCTGAGCAGCGATCACGGCTACAAGAAACAGCAACGGTGGATCCCACGCAGGCGAGGGGCGCGCGCCAGCCCCGCTCTGCTGGACTGGGCATACAGTCTCAGACAGGTGAGGGTGGTGGCTGGTTGGTTCACCTGGCCACGCACAAGGGCCGGGTAGCAGGGTTCTGGACAGCCGGATACTGAGGCTGTAGTTCTGTCCTTTTAAAGCCCAGGTGGGGAGTTACTTACTTTGGGGGTCCAGGATGGGATGTAGTGGCGTTCCTAACCAGTGGTTGGCGGGTCAGAGTTCAGAGAAACGTCTTGTGGTTCAGAGGCAGACGTTAAGTATTGGCTAACTTGACAGGGCAGTCTGTCCCACAGCTCTTACCATTTTAAAGGCCACACACTCAGTCTCTCCAGAGTGCAGCGGAGTTATCAACCTATTGCTGCCAGAATTCGGGCTTTGCAGAGGTCAGTCCTTTGCTTGGACGGGCTTTGATGCACTCTGAGTTCCTGGAGATGGAGAGACCCGCTTTTCAGTCTTTGCACTGGCATTTGCTCAGTGGCAGAACTGCAGAAAGCCTTAGAGTAAGTATAGGTTCCAGGCTCTCAGCCACACTACAAAACAAAGCAAAGGCTAAGGATGACTGTAGTGAATTTGCGAGAAAATGTTCCTGCACTTAGTCCCCTAACGCTGTCCAGTTGTTAAACAGAGCTCCTTCCCTAATACTGTCTAGTTGTTAATAGAGCTCGGATGCCTTGACGATTTCCTGAGTTGAGTCTTCTCTGTTAATGGACGACCTCTTTTGCAGTTTGAGGATTCCAGCTGCACCTGCATGCTGGACCCTGTGTGTACTGGAAACTACAAGCCCAGGGCACTTAAGGTGTTAAGGAGCTTTTCCATGAATCCTGGGGCATTAGAACACTGCTTTCTCCAGGCATATGAAATTCTGTTGCTGTTTATTGTGCGGGGTCTCTGGATGATGATAATATTAGCATTCAGGCTTTAACTGGGTCGGCAGCAGTTCAACTAAACAAATACTGTATACCTGCTAAAGGCGAGCCTTTTAAAGACCAGGATGATCTAGGTTTTGGTAGCGTAGATGATAAGACAAGGGGTACAGCTTAGAACACTTACAGGTGGTGTTTAGAAAAGCCCAGGACCACATTTATAATTTACTTCAGTACTGTAACCACAGGGAAAAAAAGTACCATACAGGAAAAAACACAAGTCTGAGGAGGAGTACGTCATTAGCCATAGTGAAAAGAATGATGAAAATGATCATTAAAATAAAGTTGAGAATCAATGACAATCAATTATATAAAAGGCCACAGGCACTTTATCTTATGGCATGAAATCCACACATAGTAGATATCAGTCCCCCACCTGGAGGAGAAGCTGAGGCACAGAGCAAGGCAGTAATTTGGACAAGGAGGTTGACCTAGAAATGGAATGTGGGTACCTCTGTGTGCTGTTTTGATAGTCCATGCTGTTGTAAGATCAGATCATGTAGATCTGAAAGACTGGCTAGAAATTAGAATTCAGTCGTGTTCATAAAATCTGCTGCCTCAGAGGTTAAAGTAGGCTCAAGTGGATAAAGTGAGCAGGGGCTTTATTGTGATTGTGTTGGTAAACTGTGACCTACCTGGGACAAGTAGATGGACTGATATTTTTTAAAGGGAAAATTATCCTGTGACTTTTTTAGTCTACCTTAAAAGGATTAATATATGCAAGTGAGCCCAGTTACTAAAAATTCATATGTATTCTTTCTATGTCATACACTTACATGCTTTAACAGTTTAGCTTAATTTCTTTCCTTAGCTGGAAAGTGAATAAAAACCCTCACTGTTCCCTAGAAAGGACCTGTGTATGTATGTAAATCCATCTCTTATTAACAGATACATAATGTTAAAAGACTGCATTCATCTTTCCATCAGCCCATCCCAGGAAACTCAGCCCAGTGTGCAGATCTGGCAAGGAATCCTTAGGATCCCCATGTGACTTTTGTGTAGAATCCATGATAACTCTCCTAACCACATCTCCAAGTGCACACAAGTTAGAAAACTGACCTTCTAATTAAAGTTATTATGCTCTCTAAAATCAGTTAAGCTAGAACTCATTTTTTTTTTTTTGTCCAGGAGAATGTTTGCTTTCTTAAAACCCTTTCTGCAAACACTGTTAACTAAACACAAAAGTCAAAGCTGTTCACACTTCAATTATTTTTTTTTTTAGGTATTGCCACTTAACTGATGAGAAAGAGCTTTGCCTGTATAGAAAGATCAGGGGGGAATATTCTGCCTGGATCATGCTTCACATGAGTTTAGTTTCTCTATTTGTAGTGAAGTTGACGATACCCTAAACTCCTCTTTATGAGTCTTTAAAATTGTCTGTAGGAAATGTGTATAAACCCATGCTTGATTTGATTAAGGTGGTCCAGTAAAGATAGAGCTGGACAGATGATGAATTGGAGAAATTTCCAGAAAATCTAGAGGGCCAAAGTATGTCTGGACATTGAAGCTGTGATGTCTGAAGGCTTTGCGTATCCTGACAGGCAAAGAATTAGGCATTCTCTTGAAGAAAATCAATACAAAATTTGGGCATAAAAGTGAATATTTATTTAAATGAGGATGAAATAGATAAGAACTTGAGCATTTCTCTCTTTTTTGGGGGGGAGGTTGCAATCTTATTGGGTAATTTATCAGAACTGTTTACAGAGCAGTGCTTCCTGTTTCCACTCTGGCTTCCCTTCTCCTGAGACTACTTAGTTTCTACCAGATGCATGGATCATAGAGGCCTAAGGCTGAAGTTCCCGTATTCAGAATGAGTGAAGGGCAATTTAGTGTCTGGAGTCCAAGGACTCCATACCCTTGAACAGAGAAGAAGTAGCTGATGGGGTAGCATCAATTCCCAGATTGTTAGGGATTCTAAGCACATAGGTCTAAAGAACAACCCAGATATGACCTCTAAGGCCTTCCAGGGATCTTGCCTATTTAGTTACCATTTATGAAGGATTTTTGGTATGTTAAAGTGTGTTAGGAGCCTTATTGCTCAAGTCTCCTTGTCTCCAGGACAGGGCTTCACTGACCACAGTGCAGTGTAGATAGTGCCTTCTACAGGAAGGTTCTTTGTATGGTCAACTTTGGAATTGGTAGAGTTACTGCGTCTAAGGAGGGCTTTGTAGGCGAGCAGAGGGCTGCAGGGAGCCTGAATGTCTGTTGTTTCTTGCTGCTTTTAGTGATGTAATCATGTACCTTAGTCAATTCTCACGATATTCTTTCAGATCAGCAGCATGAGCACCTCTGAGATAGCTCCTTGGATGCACAACCTCAGAACCTACCCCAAGGCCCGGGTATTTTATCACAGTGACAGGGAAGTAATCAGTGTATTCAAACTTTAAACATCTGCAGTAGGAATGAGTCATATGAAACCCCCTCCCCAATATGGGAATCTGTCCCTAAAGAAAACCCTGGGAACCGGAGTGCTCATAAAATGAAAGAATGGTTTAAAAGGTACATCCAAAGAGTTTGTCGTGCCTGCCTTCCAGATTTCCTCCTTGCTACCCAACACAATACAGTGTGTTGGCATCCATGAACATTTCTCTGAGGCAGGATAAGAAAGGTGGGTGTCTGCTCCTGAATCCTACCTGAACAACTTTCCTTACTTTCGTGAATACATAAGATAGGCAAAGCCTTTTTGCTCTCTTCTTAAGTTTTCCCACCTTTGCATCAAAGCCCTGCCTCATTGTGAGGTTACACTAATGATTGAACATTAACATTTTTAACACAATGCAGGGCATGATATAAGGATGTGATACACCATAAACAAGGCAAGCTCCAGTGTTTACTATATATACGTCACTTATTTTAAATGCTTAGGGCCTGAAGAGTTTGGGATTTGATAATTTCTCATATGCTATAACATTTGCATATCTACAGTGAGATAGCTTAGGGTCTGAATTCAAGTTCAGTTGCAACTGAAGAGAGGACAAATTCTTTTGATTCGTGGTTTGAGAGGATACAATCTATCATGGCAGGGAAGGCATAATGGTGGGACCTACAAGCAGGTGGTTGCAGGTAGTATCAACAGACAGCTTAGGTGGACTTAGAGTCAGTTATAACCCTTAAGACCCACCATCCCAGGCCGCAACCCACTTCTTCAAGGTAGGTGCCACCTCCTAAACATTAAGCAGTGCCACCAGCTGGAGACCAGGTGCTCAATACATGAATTTATGGGGAATATTCCACACTCAAACCCCAATAAGTAGTGAATGGACATACTTGCATAACATGGGAAAGTCCTTTTCTGGAGCCATATTATGACCTAATAGTATGTCTCCAGTGAGTTTAACTGGGAGTAGTAGTGATTATGGAGGTTGACTTTCTTTAGATATGCCAAGATCTGACCTGAATTTGGGCTCAGGGTAGAACCAAGGACCTCCTGCATAAAGGGCAAGTTTTTCATGTTAGACTTTTCTGAAATCAAACCCTCTCCCCCAACCATAGAGGACTTGAAGGTGATGCGTATAACCATTGTGTGTTGAAAGATGTACAGAAGAGCTGTGCCTTGTGTTTTCACAGCTGTGAGGTTTTTTTTATTTCTCTATCTTCTTGAAAACAAATATTCACGTTTAATCTCAAAATAGCCTCAAATAATCAAGCTGCATAAGTAAGAATAGATAGTTATGGATATAAGTATATGTGAGGACCTACAGAATGATGGTGCTTTTGATTTTGAACTTCAGGTTACTGTCCTTGCTTTTCCTGCAGCTGCAAACATTGAGTTTATGATGGACAGCAGTGTGTACTTTTGATAGCCTCCGCTGTTTCATCTTCATATTCCTTTTTGCATGTGTTCAGTCAGTTGTGGCTTGTCTGGTTGTGAGGTGACTGTGGAGTTCAGGAGGAGATGGGGTCAAACGTAACCTTTTCTGATGTAACTGATTAGGTGAGTACTGGCTCTGCAGTGTCTCCTGTTCTGACACTGTTTAATGACATGTTATTGTCATTCAGGGTTTAAGCCTGTTTGCTGGGCTTGAGACAGTGGGGGATCTGGAGGTGTGGATATATTTGAGAGAAAAGTAGATTTACAAGGGTGACTAGGTGAATGGGGGTGATGAGGACAAGGAACATCTTGGTCTCAAGAGGGGATTTGTATCAGTGTGGGAGGAAAAGAATTGTGAGGTCCATGAACCCTGTGTTTGAAATGACTGTGTGACCCAAGGCAGAGAGGATTGGGAACCATACAGAAGTCTGCTATCTAGGAGTTGTACAATGCAGAGATTTGAAACAATGGGTCTCTAGGTAATAGCTTAATTACTGTCTAGTTATCACCTGGTTGAATAATGCAGTTGCCATGACAACCAAGGGAACCAATTGAATACAATTCTACAACTAAATGATAGAAAGTGGGCAAATTAGAAGGGGGTTGCAGAGGATATGTGACTATCCCTCTCTCTGGCTAGGAAAGCTGCTAACACATTCCACTTTCTTTGAAGTTAGGTTGGAAGAAGTTGATTCCTGCCCTTTCCTTAGAAACTGGGGATGTATTCTCTACTCCCATTGACCTTTACCACATTCCAAAGCTAGAAAAAACTCTCTTTGAGGAAAAGTCAACCAGAGCTGGCCACAGCAGTGGTGGTGTGAACAGGGAGATTGTTGAAGGCTAGCTTTCAGAATCTGATGGTGTAAAAATTTCATGTCATTTTTAGAGCCCATTTCCTATGGTGCAATGCCTTCCTTACTCAGCCGTGATGCAGAGCAGAGGGGCTTTGTCCTGCCCCACCTTGGTATGTCAGCCTGTGTTGACTACCTAAGGGAGGCCTTACCCTCTATGAGGATGGGGTGGATGTGGGATGGGGGGAGGTGGGAGGAGAGTGGGAGAGAAGGGGAGGGAGAGGGTATAGGGGTTGGCATGTAAAATGAAAAAAAAATTAAATAAAAAAAATTCACATAATTTTCATATTAAAAACCTTAATTTTCCTCTTCTCTATCATGTATTTCATAAAATTATGGTTTTTTTTTATGTGACACAGATTGAACGCATTGTGTTGTTGATGCTAACATAATTCAGGACAACTTTTTAAAAGCAGAATGCGTAGATAGTCTTAGATGCACAGAGTTAAGTAGAAAGCTGTTTGAAATATGCTAAAAAGTTCCAGAAATGAAGATTTGATCTTATTTGATCATGTCTCATGCACACTATACTAAAACAATAGATCTCCATCACTTTAGAGCTTATGGCACAGGATGGGAGCTAGACATTTCTCATTGAGTGACCCTCAAGTGCTGTTCAAGATAAGGGGCAGGTGATATGGGAGCTGGTGGTGAAGGGCAACCTCTAAGCAGAGCTGCTGACCATGGGAGGAAGCAACAGGTGGGGTGGTTAGGCAGGGACACAAGGAGGAAGTTTGCGAAGCACCCTGGATGGATGCTTTTGAGGAACTGCAACCTCGGTTGTTTAGTTTCAGCATTGTTAACAAAAGTAAGCAAATGAAAAAGAATATCCATGAGAGATCTGTGAGCTGAGAGTGACCCCAAAAGAAAATACAAAGTGTATGTGTGTGGCAAATACCATGTTGTGAGAAATGCTGCAATGAGACTTCTCAGTACCAGAGACAAAGGAGAGGACACTAGCTAACACGATCCCCTTAAAGAGCAACCACAGAACACCACACCTTTCAACCCCAACGGGATGATGATTGTGTAACACTAATTGGGTTCGTGCATGACAGGCTATTTTCCAACATTATAAAACATATTAGGATTTTAGATACAGAACCTCTTGGTATATCAGTCCTGAACATTATATTTCTTGAATCATAATAAGCAGCATTATTGCTACAGTAGCTTTGCTTTGAGTTAAAGATAAGCATCTATTGGAATAAATCAATTAGCTCAGATTCCAAGATGATGTTCTTTGGGGACACAACTTCTAGGGTCAGCTCTTGCACCCCCTGTTTTTTGTCCCATGAGTGAGTGATAGCCCAGAGGTAAGGGAAGCTTATTCCCCTCATGTAATTAGTTGGTGACCGAGTCTGTTTGGTAGAATGGGTCTGTAGCTCTCTGTCTACACATGTCTTGTCATTCTGTGCTCAAATGTCTCTTGCTCTTACCTAAGCAGGCACCATGAGGGAAGCTTATTCCCCTCATGTAATTAGTTGGTGACCGAGTCTGTTTGGTAGAATGGGTCTGTAGCTCTCTGTCTACACATGTCTTGTCATTCTGTGCTCAAATGTCTCTTGCTCTTACCTAAGCAGGCACCATGTTGAGCTTGCTCTGCCTCCCCTTCCTTCAACATGACCACCTCTCCTTCCCTTCTTATCTTCTTTCTGGTATGTTTGCATTCTAATGTCCTTCCATGAAGCTGAGTGTTAGGAATGCTATAGAAATCCTTGGTAGAAGTCACCTTCAGCATTTGGGACTTGTCTGAACAGGTAGGTTTGTCGACATTTTTTTCCTTCCCTTAAAATTTCAGGTGAGCTGGCAAAGCCAAGGTAGAATGAGAAGAAAGGTTCCCAGGAAGTTGTCTTTGTTAATATTTAATAAGGCATGGGAGGGTTAGGAAGGCACATTATGAATTGTCTTTAAACTTCATGAACTTTTAATGCGTAAAACAACAACAAAAAAGTTTGAACAAGCGGGTGTTGCTCAGGTCATTTGTAACAGATTGACAAGTTTGATTGCATTATCATCTACTTCCTCTCTGACATCCATCCTCGGGTCAGTTTCTAGCTTCATTGTAAATCCAGGCTACCACTTGACTGATTGCATGGCTTCTGTGTTCCATTGTCAATACATACTTTCCGTCTGCAGGTTTCAACTTTGCACTTGGTGCTTTTTATAGATGACAGAGCATACAGAGTCATCTGGTGTGTTTTGCATTCTGTGTACTCACTCTCCCAAGTCGCTGGGCCTCTACCTGGGGCAGCTTTCTCTTAGTCTTTTTGCTCTGAAGGATCCCTACTCAGCAGGAATCACTCTCATTTGACTGAAGACAAACACGTACAACTTACAGGTACAAATAAACAAGGAGGTTGGTGTTCAGGCCAATATTTGTTTGTTTAAGTTTTACTCGATTATTGCATTTCAAATGCTCTCTGTTTTAGTTTTTCTCCTCTGTATTACTACGTTTTTTTTAAAGTTTAAATGTTACCTTCTTTTTTTTTTTTAATTAAGAAAAATTTCCATTCATTTTACACACCAACCAAAGATCCCCCTCTTCCCTCCTCCTGTTCCTTCCCCACGCCCCTCCACAAAAAGGTAAGGCCTTCCATGGGGAGGCACATCCAGTCGGGGGGAGTCCAAGCCCTTCTCCCTGCCTCAAGGCTGCATGAGGTGTCCCATCATAGGTAATGGACTCCAAAAAGCCTGCTCATGTACCAGGGATGGATTCTGATCCTATCGCCAGGGGGGCCCACAATCAGATCAAGCTACACAACTGTCTCACTATGCAGAGGGCCTAGTCCAGTTGGAACAGGGGTGGAGTGGGAAAGCAATGAAAGAGATACCATGATAGAGTGAGACATCATGGGGATGGAGAGAAACCCAGTGCTAGGGAAGTTGCCAGGAACCCCCAAGGATGACTCCAGCTAAGACTACTAGAAATAGTGGGGAGGGTGCCTGAACTGAACTGGCTTGCCCCAGTGATCAGGTCGGTGAATACCCTAACTGTCATCACAGAACTTTCTCCAGTGACTGATGGAAGCAGATGCAAAGATCCACAGCCAGTCACCAGACAGAGCTCCAGGCATCAAGTCAAAGAAAGAAGAGGGATTCTATGAGCAAGTGCATGAAGATCATGATGGGGAAAGCTGCAGAGATGACCAAACCAAACCAGTGGGAACTCAAGAAAGTTGGATCAACTGCTGTAGAGCATGAATGGGACTGGTCTGCCTTACTTCTTAGTGACATGCAAGAGTCACAAGATGAATCACAAGACTTCCAGGTCACCAAGACTCATTCAGCTGCTATTTCAGGATTCCATTTGCTTGTTCAATTATGAAGAGGCTGGTTGGTCCATTCATTCTCAGGTTCAATACCCAAGCTAACACACTTCAAAGCATGAGAGAAAAAAAATGATGAAAATGCCACATTGATGAAACCCTTGAGAATCCTGCTGACTCTGCTGTGGAGAAGAGTGTGCATTTATTTGATGTTACACAAAACACACAAATGAGTGTGCGCCTGCACAAGCACACGCATACACACATTTTTAGATTACTTTCTTGCCAGATTTTGAGTACCCAAAGCTTAATGTTTTTCAATGTCCCTTCTTAATCTGACCCAGCTGATACTGTAAACTCCTGATTGTTCAAATGGATTTGTGAAAAACAGCTGCCATATTTCATGCTTGATTGTTCATAAAAGATTAACTCACTCTATGTGTTTCTGTTAGATGATGTAAGCTTTTAAATATGAACAGAGGTTGACATTTCAAACCTCTGAAAATATCCTTGCCATTGATTTAATTAGATGCTGATCTACACAACCATCAACACTTGGGTACATTTATCAATTGAGTCTTTTTAGTATCTTCACTGCTCAGCTGTGGTTAATGTTCCAGATGTTCCAGTCTTAGAGGGTGGGCACTATTCTTATTCCCAGAAAGGCCTTGGAGCCATGACTCAAGGACCTTCCTTTTTAGAAGACCTAGTCTGTAACTTCTTAGGATACAGCAGTGGATGCTCCAGCTAATAGGTTTTAGTGGGAAGTGAGATAAAATTAAAGCCCCCACAACCCATACTTCAAGCTCCGTGTGCCTTTGAGAAGGACACAGCTTGTGGTTTGTAGTAGTTCCAATAAGTAGCCAGCTCACTTAAGGTGTGTTATGAGGGCTGGGGAGATGACTCAGAAGGGGAGGTATTTACTGTATGAGCAGATGAGGACAAGTGGGTCCCTGAAACCCTTGTAAAAGCCAGATATGATGGCCCATGTTTACACTTCCAGTGCTGGGGAGGTGGAGACAGGCAGATCCTGGAAGCTGACTAGTCAACCAACCTAGTCCAATGATGAACTTCAGGCTCTGTGAGAGACCCTCTCTCAAGAGATAAACGATAGAGGAAGACACCCAACACCGACTTTTGACCTTCACAGACAGGCATATGCGAATGCATGTGCACACACTATTTGATACTTTTGTTAGCCCCCCCCTTTTTTTTAAATATAATTTTTGCCAACTTGTAATTCTGTATGTCTGTTTGTAGGAGTTTAGAAGTTTTCCTTCATTTGGACTGACAACCTGAATCTATCTGCCTGGTCCAAAAGCCAGTCTTCTGGCAATTAGTCCTTCCCCTGTGACTGTGGGTGAGCACCAACTGACCTAGTGTTTATGAAGAATTTGGTAGCATTGCTGCTTTCTCAAAGAATGGCAAAGCATGGCTTGAAATGGTACACAGCAGAATCCCCTTCATGCTTACCTTTCCACTGTTGGCTGAAGTATGAATATCTAAGTTCCCTTTTCAGAAGTGAGCACTAGAAAGTATGTAGTTGTCCCTTTACGGAGAAGGACTAGTCTGGGCTGAGTCACAGTTCGTTGCGTGCTTTCATGCACAATAACCATTTTCTAATGCATGCCTCTTAAATAAATGTGTTCAGTTTTAAATGGGTAGGGAGACAATAGGCCATTTTTGTTGTCATTAAGGAAGAAAACCCTTCCAGGGGCTGGAGAGAATTCTCAGTGGCTAAGAGCACACACTGTTCTTTCAGAGGACCGGTGTTTGGTTTCCAGAATGGCTTCAAGCACCCACTTCAAGAAGCTAACACTGCCAGGAACTCCAGCTCTAGGAGCTCTGAGCTCTCCCGTCTCCCCAGCCACCTGCATTCATATGCGCATACCTGCACACAAATGGGCATGCGTGTACATAATTGCAAAATTTATAAAATACACTTGTACTGGAACATGAGGATAGTTAAATAAAAGAAAAAGACAAACTTTTGGATTTGATTAACATTTTGAAACCTTAAAATGTCTGACATTTACTATCAGATTCTAACAGATTCTCTGAAGTCAGAAAAACTTGTCCAGTTATGTCTGCTTAAGCTGAAAAAATATCTCTAGATTGTTGTCTCAGTTCAGTGTGTCTTCCAGATGGTGCCCTCTGAGGCAGGCATGAGGTAGACCAAAAGTTAAGAAACTTCCATGCCAGGAGCCCAGTTTTAGAGGCTCATACTGTCTGTACCCTCTTAAAGTTACCATCGCCATGCTGATGAGAAGAGGCTTGCTTTTGGACTCAGGGTAAATCAGAGTTCAACTATCAACTATGGCAGATGCTAGCTGTGGACTTCACTGTCTCAGTATTTTCTCTTATAGATGAGTCGTGAAAATCCTTACATGGTGGTGTTGTAAAGATCAGCAATGGTGGCTGGGGGAGAGTGCCTAGTAAATGATTTGGGTATTGCTTAAGTTGTTCTTTCACATGGAAGACAGAGTCTGGCTACTCAGGATTCAGCAGCATATTGAGGACTTGGGGAGCAAATGCCCAGTGTCCCCAAAGCTTCAGGCTGTTATACTATGTTTTTTGTCACTCTCTAACCTGTGCAGGAAAGAAGGCATGATATTAAATTATTGCTTTAAAACAATAACAATGGCAGCACCCAACTAAGATCCCTGTTAGGAGACAAAAATTAAAAATTGAATTCAGTCCATGTACTCAACTTGAGGCCCCCGGTTTTAAAGATGGAGTGTTAGCTGTTTGTCTCCTAAGAACTCATCTGAACCTTTTAGACAGCTGCTCCACTTATAAGATGTTTTCCTCTTTTTGTATTTTAAACTAAATCTGAGTTCGGAAAGCTGATAGCAGACATGAGCGTCCTATCCAAAGTGCTGAATTTCGTGTCTTCTTGCTGAGTACAGTATAAGTCAGTGAAAACTAGAGCACGCCTAAGCCAAATTTGACAGTTTCCTGGAAGACCAAATTGAGTCAGTGGCTTTGCTGGACTCATACCTCTACTTTTATAATTGCCATGGAAGGGTTGATTGTCCATGATCTCATGTTTATATGGGGCAAAAGTGAAGAGAGAAATAGCTCTTAGTCTCAAAAAGTTGGTCTCAGATGGATCTGATGATTCAGACATGTGAATCCAGGTACATGGAAGTGGAAGACTGAGGCAGGAGGATCGACATATCACGATCTGTCTGGACAACTTAGTGTCCAGACATCTCATGTCTCAAAATCAAAAGTTAAAAATGGGCTGAGGATAGCTCAGTGGTTCAGCCCTTTCCTGGTAGGCATAAGGCCTCAGGTGAAATTCCCAGTAGAGGGATTGAAGAAAGAGAGGAGAAAACATGTCTCCACAGAAAAGTAGGATTCCTCTTCATGAGAATATCCATGCTAATGTCTTGGGTACAGAGAAAACTTTAAAGTCTTGTAAACTGCTTAGATCAGAAAGGAGGGGAACTGTGTCCTGATGTGCAGCATAGGAGGAAGAAAACTATTGTGCAAGGCTTGTCATGGTTGCTGGGACAGGTTTACTGTCCACCCCCCATGGCCTCCTTGGATTGTAAGGTGATTTGCAATACTGAGTGTGTTAGGGAAAGACAATATGACATAGTGTCACCTCCTGGGATCCAGGAATCAGGTGATGGAGACCTGGGGACAAGGCAGCATCATGATCAAGAATATAAAGCTGTGTGGCTGAGCCTGGTTCTTACTGACTATATGCCAACTTGCATAAAGCTTTCTATGCTTCGGCTCACCAATCAGTGAAATAGAGGCTGTTAACAGGGTTATGAGGATTATATGACAATATCCCTAAAGAGCTTGTTCCTTACGCCTGCGGCATCATTTCCTCACTGTGAGGAGTATCTACAGTCACTATAGTTTCCCATCCTCATGGTGAGGAAGCTTATTTTCGCATTAATGAACCATTACATGCCCTGTTGGCTTACCTCAATAGACCCTAAATAATTGCTTCATATTTAAAACTCATTTACAGCATTATATCTCAGCAGGAAGATTTCTCGGATGTTGCTAATCACTCTAGGCTTTTTCCATGTGGATCCTCTGAGGTGCATTGAAAAATGCACATTTGGGAGTGATCAGTTTAAGCCATTACAGCAGAGTATCTTCTTCATTGAGCTGACAGCCACACTGATGAAATCAGAGTGGTGGGGAAATCAATGTGACTTTTCTGAAAGATCGACACTTTTAATATGGAGAACAGCACTCTACACCTCATCATTTGAGAAAAGTTGCTATAATAGAAAGCCATGTAAATACTTTCCTAGAGAATTGACCACAAGCTTTGCTACTGAATAATCTCCTTGGTTGTTGTGAGACAAAAGTGACATGGTCTTGACAAATGTCACTTGAATTAATCACTGACAAGTTTAGAAATAGAATATAAATAGAAATATCATATAAGCATGGGGACTATTCAGTAATTAGTATTTTAGGAACTTTGGTGTGTATGTCCACGTGGGTGTACATGCATATGCATGTGTGTGTGAGCATGGAGTATACATGGTTCATTTGAATCCACTTGTAGGCATTTTCTGGAAGGAAAATAGAAGGTATATGCTTACAGATTTTGGGCTCACGTTCAGCTCTAGGAACCTTTAGTTCTCAGCTGAGTCTTTGCCATGGGTTATGCATGCCTTACTCTGTTAAGGAAGTCAAGGACTTCATGGCCCACCTATTAACTGAAATTTTGTTATGAATGGCAATAATCGGAGTAGAGTGTTTATTATTAAATGACTTGCAAAATGCAGATGGGATGTGCAGTGGGTAAAACACACTCCACACTTACATGGCTACTCTACTGCACTTCCTCCTGGGCATCTAATGGGGCTGTGAGAAGGTTAATGATTGTTATTGGTCTGATCTTCTTAAATCTGTGCACAAATCTACTCGTGTTTCTCGTTATGGAGCAATACATTTTCCCTACAGCCTATGATTTTAAAAAGCTTAATGGTTATGATCCCTGTTAGGTTGATAGGATACACTGGTCTCTAGGCAGGCTTGGGTTTATGGTAAATATTTAGTCATGATGCTAGTAGATTTAATTGTCTGGATACACTCACCCTTCTGCCTTTCTACCCCTCTGTCCATCTGTCCATCTGCCTATTTGTCTAATTGAAACATAACTGTGATGCATTAAGTATTTATGTGAAGCATGAAAATATGCTCATCCCCTCCCAAGTTCATATATCATTGGGATTAGAAGTAGATTGGGAGATTAAGTAAATAGACTATGTGATTATTTTGGATCATCAGGTCCATGATAGATGTCAGCAGGCATTACACAAGACATTACTGGGCAGAGGTACTCCTTCATAATAGAAGGTGGGGCTTGGTGTTAGGCCTATGGGAGGAAACTCAGGGAGATGACCTTTTCTCTGAGACCCTAGAGAGCCAGTGTTTGATTTGTGGCTGGGGCATGTTACATAATGGCATGGAACCAATGATAGAATTGCTAGATTGTCACTTTAAAGGTTGGCACCCATGTTCTCTTTGTTCTGGTTCTGCAGCATTCTTCTTCATGTGGACTGGATAGGACAGGATAGGACTGGGTAGGATTTGGACCTTCTGAATATGAGGAGTCTCTTCCAGCATGGCCTTTGCCATGGGTCAGTGGAGCCTTCTTCCCTGCTATAGCCAATGTCAACTGAACTTTGTGCCGCCTGGGACCTCACCTGTGTTTACTTGCCACCGACAATGGTTGGATAGGCAAGCCCTGGGCTGCAGCTAGGCTTGGAATTCATTTACCTTCCTGCCTAAAACATGTACTCTCCTGCTTGGTGCTCTTAGCTCTGGGAAAAGTAGGCACTGTCTTGTCGGCCTCCCGCTGTCAAGGTTCAGCCCACTCACATCAAGACACCTGCTGGAAATGACAGCTCCCTCTACTTTCATTTTTAACTTGCCAACTCTGGAGGCCTTTCTAGCCATTTCTATTATTAATGGAATTTGAGTTGTAGCATGTGTTTTTGGAAAAGCAATATAAGCAGTGGGTGGAGCTCAGTAAAAGTGAGAGTGTCTGAATTAAGGTCCTTCAAGACTTGTCAGTGAGCCGGGCAGTGGTGGAGCATGCCTTTAATCCCAGCACTTTGGAGGCAGAGCCAGGCGGATCTCTGTGAGTTCGAGACTAGCCTGGACTACCAAGTGAGTTCCAGGAAAGGCGCAAAGCTACACAGAGAAACCCTGTCTCAAAAAACCAAAAAAAAAAAAAAAAGACTTGTCAGTGAAGGAAACATCCATTGTCGCAAATTCTGTTGCAGAGTTTTGAGGAATTCTCTGTATTTTTTTTTTTGTTGTTGTTGTTGATTAACTGTGTACAGAAAAGCATAATATGATTTCTTGAAGTGTATAGATTTATAGCTTTATAAGAAAGCAGAAATTTACTTAATTATTGAAATTCAACTTCAATCCTATTCAAGACTTTGAATTGTACCAGCAGACATTTGCACTTGCTGTTTTCTAGAACAGTTTGGATGGAGACAAAAAAAAATGCAACATTTTATTGTGAATAAGTCAGCATTATAAAAAATGAATGATGAAACATATTAAATAGGCTATATTCACTTTCCTGCCACATACCTGTGTGGTGTTATTAACCATCTTTTTATAAGCATCTTATACTTTAGAATATTACAATCTCAATTAATATACATGGATATTTCTGTCTTGACTATGGGAAAAGAACTCATTTGATATGTTATATTTTAGTCACCAGTGTCTCTTAAATTGATGGTTTTATGCTTGATTTTTGTGTAAAATCTGTTTTGATATTAGTGTTGAGACAGCACCAGGCAGGTTCATGTCTTTGAAGTTCCATTTCATACTGAGCCCTAGAACCTTCTGGAACATAGCTGCTGATGCAACTGCTTTGAGTTCCTCCCGGTCGTCCATCAGAAATCTAGGCATTGTGATGGTGAAGAGCACACCTTCCCACATACACAAAACATCACTGCACACAGGTGTTTTAGATACACTTATCACACATACACATAATGCCTATACTAAAAAGTATAAAAAATAAAAGTGGAAAAAAATCAAATATTTTTCTGTCTTGGAGAGGGGTCAGCCATTATTAGCAAGTAGGTGTTCCATGTCTGTGGTTAAGCCGTGATAGACATACCATCTCAGAGAATTGCAAATATTGTTTAGCTGTGGCTTTGTGGATTTTCCATTTACAAATGTCATTGGTGATTTTTCAAGTTGCTTCCTAGAGCTTGAGGATAATTTTTAATGGCTGGTTTGGTAAGTGAACTAAGAAGTCTTTCCTGTGTCTAGTCATGAGCCTGTCTTCAAACCTGTGCCCCTTAATGATCCTCATGGGCCACATCTCCTAGGCCTGCCATTTATTTACTTTCAATTTCCCCACTTGTCATCTTGAGCAAACCCAGACAGACATCCTAGTTTTCACCTCTGACCATGGAATTCTCTAAAGTTTCATATGGTGTGCATGCATTGGGGTTTGGGACAGAGGTTGTGAACTGGGCACTTTCATGTGGAATTTCCTTAATTTAGTCTAAATCTAAATAAAAAAAAATAAGGTAAAGCCAGTGTCCCCAAAGAATCAACACTGGAATTATTTGGGAAACACAATATAGATAAATTTTTTTTCCTCAATACTACTAGGACCTGGGTTGCCCATTTTTCCCTTATATTAGCCTAGTGAGAGTTGTTTTCTTAGATTCATGAGATAATGTGTTCCCTAGAAGGTAAAATTACTCAGAAAATTAAAAGAAAAGTGTTCTTATATATATATATTTATATCTGTGTGTGTGTGTGTGTGTGTGTGTGTGTGTGTGATTTCTGATGGACAACCAAGAGGAACTCTCTCTCTTTCTCTCTCTCTCTCTCTCTCTCTCTCTCTCTCTCTCTCTCTCACACACACACACACACACACACACACACACACACAATGCTTTTTAATGAAATTGAGCGTAACTGAACTGAGTTAGCAAATACACAGCAGAGCTAAGCAAGTTTATAATAAATTTGGCCCACCAAAACTGTCTCCATTGTGCTGCGTATTGATAGCATGGGGAACAGCAAAAGTGTCCTTGTCATTTAGTTTAAGCAAACATTGAAATGAAAAGTGTTCCATTGACTTGCACACTAATGTAAGAAGGCTGATGGTGGAACACAATTAAGAAATAGTGGTCCTGGATCCTGGGAAGATATTCAGTAGGCAAAGTACCTGCTGTACAAGCAAGGGGACCTGACTTTGGATCCCCAGCACCTAAAAGCCAGGTGCTGCAGCACATGTCTGTAACGCCAGTGCTGGCGGGATAGAGACTGACTGGTACTGGGCCCCTTTTGGTTAGTCAGTCTAGCCAGCACAGCAGTGAGGTCCAGATGCAGTGAAAGGTACTGGCCCAAAAGCACAAGATAGAGAGCAATAGAGGAGGTGTCCTGACCTTGACCTCTGACCTCCAGACATATGGAAAGGTAAGCACATCCACACACAGAGAGACACACACAGATAATAAAAACATAAAAACCAACCAAAAACCAATAATATAAAAAAATACCAAAACATCACCCCCTAAAAAAAATCCCTAAATGATGGAGTCAGTTTTATGACTGGGATATTTCACTTAGCACAATGCTTTCAAAGTTTACCAATATTGTAAAATCATAACTAGTTACAGTATTTACTTTTTCCTCCTGAGTAATATTCTTTTTCACGGCCATGAGCATTTTGGTTTTTTTTTTTTGTTGAGGATTTCTTTTATCTGTTGCCTACTCACAATAATAGTAGCAACATTAACATGCACACTCATTTCTGTGTCTCTGCCTTCAATTCTTTTGGGTATATATGCTGACCTGGAATTTCTCTATATAAATCTTTATATAAGATTTAATATTTTGGGAACTGCCTATATAATTTTCTAAAAACAATTATCCATGATACATTCCCCAAATAGTTCACAAAGCTTGTAGTTTGTCATGTCCTTGCCCACTCTAGGTATTTTCTGTTTGGTTGTGGGCTTTTCTTAGTGCGCGTGAGGTTCCTGTGACTTCCAGTCAGCTTTCTCTGATGATTAATCACGCTGAGTGCAACTTTTTCCAAAAGTTTAATATACATTCAATCCTTGACTCAGAAGTTTCAGTGAAAGAAAATTACCTGGAAAATCAAAAGATCTGGATTCTAGCCACGATTCCACATCTCATTAGCCATTTGACCTTCAATTCTGTTTAACAAGTGTTAATTAGACCACTACCAATGGTTAATCACTGTACCTCATACCAGAGAGAAGAGAAAAATGAGTGACAAGATTTCCATTCATTTCTGTTTACAGTAATGAAAGTGCTTTAAAAAAGCTTCCATCTGTAACCTCAGTCCTTTTTAAATCTCTAACTGGCACCTAAAATTGTAGACGTGACATAAATTCTCTTCAGACATAGGTAGGATTACCTGCAATTAAAATAATATATGAGAACTATAACAGATAAGTTATAAGATGTCAGAGGCCTAAGGTCTGTGATCTAAAACAACAGCAACAACAACCACAAACCCCAAACAAAATCTCTATAAACTGAAATTTTGAATGAAAAATTCGTGCTTCTTATTTCTTTGTATTTCTTTCTCTATGGCCTTTGGTACAGAAATACAAGAAACAGTGGGAATAGGAGCTATCCCAGGTGCACAAGCTGGCTTTTTGGAGCCCATTACCTGTGGTGGGACACCTTGCTTGGCCTTGATGAAGAGGTGAGGGGCTTGGTCCTGCCTCAACTGAACATACCAGGCTTTGTTGACTCCCCATGGGAGCCCTTACCTTTTTGGAGGAAAGTGTGTGGGGTGGGTTGGGGTTGGGGAAGGCTTGGGGGAGTGGGAGGAGGGATGAAAGGGTGATCTGTGGTTGTTATATAAAATGAATAAAAAAAATTCTTAAATTAAAAAAAAATGAAATACAGTCTTAAGTATTTATACCTTAAAGTTAATTTGATTTTATACCATTTCTCTATATATGGCTAATTAAAAAATACTTAATCTATCTTAACCAGTTGATGCCATTTATTACATCTCCATAGTTTGAGATTGGAGTTTCTGTCTTCTATTTTAAACTAAGCTTTTGTACAAGATTGCTCCTACTCAGTCCTGTTTCTCTGCCTTCCCAGCTTCCCTCATCCCACTGTTTACATTTCCAAGGCTGCTCAGCCTGCTCCATAGCCAAAGCTGGATGCAGCTGGTCATCCTCACTGGTTCTCTGCAGAGTCGGAAGTGGATGCCCACTTTCTCTCAATGTCTCCATCTTCAATCATCCCCATCGACCCTGCTTCACTTCTCAGGCTAGCCTTCCTGGCCAGGTGATTTATTTTTATCATAGGCTCAATTGTGTCTGTTCTGCCAGCAAGAGATAGTGCATCTGATGGATCATTTCCTAATCTTGTTTGTTTTTACTCTACACCCATGTTAAAGTAGGGGCAAGGGCTTCCTTCCATCACCTACAATTCCATCTTAACTCAGTTCTTAACTTGATGCTGACTGTACAGGTATATTGGATATGTCTGTCTCAACTGTAGAAATTTATGGTCCTTTCAATGGAACTCACTAGGTATGACACTCACTTCTCTCATGTCAATTACCCCTGTATTTGTTTCCCTGTGACTAACTGGTGGCTGTGCCATATTCCTTTTCTTTGCCTCAGCCCTGCTAAACATACGTATTCAACAAATGAGTCATTCCTCTATATTCATGGAAATTTACTATCAGGATCCTGAAGCCCAGAGATGCTCAGGTCTCTTGTATAAACTGCCATAGTATTTACATACTGTCTCCTATCTTCCTGTGTGCCTTAAACCATCTCCAGGTTACTAACAGTTGTTTAATAGTACATTGTAAGCATTGCAGGGCTTTTTGTTTGTTCATTGTGGGTTTTTTTTTTTTTTTAACTGTGGTGCTGATTGAACTCAGGGACTCATGCATGCTAGGCAGATATGCAACACAGAACAGTATCCTCAGTCCTGCGTAAGTGTTTTAGTATTTTATTGTTTGGGGAAAGAGGTCATGAAAAACATCTGCATGCATTCAGTGCAGATGCAATTCCTCTCTGAAATATTTTTGGCCCACAGTTGGTTACCAACTGTGATGATGCAGCACCCATAGATGCAGAGAGTGAATGTCCACACCTCAGCTTCTCATTTGATCAAGGCATCTTCATTCTGTTTAAAATCTCCTTGGTCTAGGCCTATGTGTTGGGTAGGTAGATAGATCCATCTCCTGTGTGCTCTGCTGGCACCCACTTCTTCAGATTTTGTAGGTTTCACCGTATCTTTGCTTTGCTTTTGTATCTCTCTCTCATACCAGACCCTAAATGTCTCAGGAGATCAAACTGTATATTGTATTCTTACTTTTAACACCAGGGAAGGAGTGAGACCTTCCTTAACCATGGCACTATTTTTTTTTCCTTTTGTAAAACTCAGAAAATATAAGAATGTAAAATATGTTGTGGTTCCACACAGGCTGAAGTGTCTAGTGTAGTGTTCATATAGTGTAACCAATAAATATAAAGGGCCAGAAAAGCAGCTCTTCTTATGTTAAGGAGATGAGGTGTTGTAAGGTGTTGCTGTAAGCAATGGTGGGTGCAGCCAGTGTCTCTTTTAGATGCTTGGCTCCTTCTGCCCTCCAGCACACTGCCTCCACCTTCGGTGACTCCATTTTCAGCTAGAGCTGAACACCTGTACATGACAGTGGTGGCTGACATGATAGAACGCTTTGAATAACTCAGTGGTACTTTTTTTTTTGTTGTTTTTTGTTTTTTGAGACAAGGTTTCTCTGTGTAGCCCTGGCTGTCCTAGAACTCACTCTATAGACCAGGTTGGCCTCAAACTCACAGAGATCCACCTGCCTCTACCTCCCGAGTGCTGGGATTAAAGGTGTGTGCCACCACTGCCCGGCTGGACAAGGACGTTCTTAGAGTCACTGCCTCTTCACTTCTGTTTATGTTGCTATGTTCCCCATTGTTGGGTACTCCAGACCCATCACTTTGTAACCCCATCTTTGCACATTTCTCATTATCCCTCTCTGTACCCCCTCTAATGCACCAGTACCTCGGTCAACCTCAGTGTCTATTTCAGTTTTTTAATTCCTCTTTCAGAATCGAACCTGATTTATCCATCAGGCAGATGGGGTGATTTCCTCCAGCTGGAGATGGCTGTGTAGCTCCGACGCTGTGGCGGGGCTAACTGGGCAAACCCTGGCATTGGCACTTACCAGCTGACAATCTGTTGAGTATTTCTAATCGAGATTTCCTCCTCATGAAATCAGGGTGAGTTTATCCAGCTCTGTTATGTTAATGAAGATTCAGAAAATTCACAGATAAATGTTCAGGGGCTGGTGAGATGGCTCAGTGGGGAAAGGCACTGCCATGCCAGCAAGACTGTGACTAGACTTTGATTCCTGGAGCTCATTTGAAGGTGGGAGGAGGGAAATGGCTTCACGGTGGTGCTGTCTTCTGACCCCCATACCGGTTCTAATAGTGACTGGTCCACATACCCCCGAATGAATGGAAGAATTTACACCGTATACTTGTCCTATGGGAGGAATTATTCATTTGTCATTGACGTAACCTTAAATGATGGATGCACATTTATGTAGAAAGTTATCGTGTCACTAGAGACAAGTTTCAAGTGGTTATTTTGTTAGTAATTTAAACAATGTCCCTGCATTCTTATTCTGAAACAAGGAGTTTTGAGGTGCCTTTCATCTGACACTTTTATAAAAGACGAATTATGCTTGGGAAAAGTCAATAATTTGATGCAGGGCTTAGCAAAGATGGACTTCATAAAGACAGAATTGTTTAGAAGTCTACTGAGAGACAGGATATTTTTCTAATGATAATAGTAACTAAAATATCAATTAGTAAATTAAAAACAGTTAACATTTTTGTTATTCTTAATTAGTTTTCTCTGTAAGAGCAGTCTACTATGGGTAGAGATGATGTCAAATAGATTTTTGGGGTGTGGTGGTCTAAATGAAAATGGCCCCCATAGACTCATAGGGAGTGGCATTATTGGAGATGTGGCCTTACTGGAGTAGTTGTGGCCTTGCTGGGAAAAGTGTGTCACTGGGGGTGGGCTTTGAGATCTCAGATGCTCAAGCCAGGCCCAGTGTCACACTCTCTCTTCCTGACACCTGCCAATCTGGATGTCGAAATCTCAGCTAACTCTCTAGCCACTGTATCTGCCTGTGTGCCACCGTAATTCCTGCAATGATGGTAATCAACTAAACCCTCTGAACTGTAAGCCAGTTCCAATTAAATGTTTCCTTTTAAGAGTTGCTGTGGCTGTGGCATCTATTCACAGCAATAGAAACCCTAAGACATGGGGGAGTTTTCTACAAAATTGGTCAGCAGGTACTTCATTGACTTTGTGCAGAAAGAAGATCACAAGATCTGATGCTGTCCATAGAAGAAATCCAAGTGGAGGTCTTCGGTGTTAGCAGTAGGTACAGATGGCGCCATACTTAACTGTTAATTTTTAATTTGGTTTTTCAGTTGATGTAGTACGAGTTTTAATAATTTTATTGGCATTCATTTTCTAGGTAGTAATAGATGCCATTTAGGTAAAAAACCTTCCCCATAGTTTTACAAAGGGAGTTTAGAAGGCATCAGGGATCCTGGTGAGAGGTGGATAGGAGTGCTGGCATTTATCCTAGCTGGCTTTAAGGACAGAACAAGGGAAGGAAGTACCAGCTCTGTAGGGGTTCTGTCAGAACAACTTAGTACCCTGCTGATCTTCCTTTAGGCTGAGAATAAAGCCTTTTGCCTTTGCAACCTAACTGTCTTTAAGTGTGTGTTGGGTTGCATTCATAACTCTCCTGGGAGGCAAGAACTCACAGGTTGGACACACCTGGCAGTCAGAAGAAGAATGAAAAGGAACAGTGAAATTGGTGTGAGCAAAATAATTGCTCCAAACTGTTTTGAGGGAGAGGGCTTATCTCATTTCAATTGTGGAATGATTATGTGAAAACATTTTCTTTTGACTTTGAAGTTTGTCTCTTCCTGTTATACATCCCAGACATTTTTTTTTTTTAAAGGAGAGATGAACTTTGCCTTCTGAAATGAAGACTTTTGCTTTGTTTGCATAGCAGCTAACAACTCTTGACGTTTATGGTAGGAAGGATTGCACCCACCCATTATTTTCAATGAAGAACTCCAGTTCATGGTGTGCTTAACTTTATCCCCATGCTCTTCCCCCACACGGAGCAGAGCTCATTGCAGATGAAGTGAACACTGTAGTAGAGGAGTAAAGTTCCACAGCATTGCTTAGATTGAGGGACTTATCATAGTGTCACCAGTAAAAATCAGCAAGGCAGACCTCCAGAGAGGTGTCTCTGCTGTGAGACTCGGAGGAGTGGAGAAACTCACAGAAAAGCAGTGAAATGTCCCCTTGTTCTTAAGTCCTGAGCATACATAGCAGGCAGTACCCCATAAGAGATGTGGTCTATGATTCCTTATTCCCAGCAGGGTTCAAATGGGAACAACCAGAGCGCTAAGCTGGAGAAACCAACCACAATCTCAATAACTGTTGAGACTTGCCCCTCAGCAGATCTCCCTTCTCAGCTCAGGACCTATCTGACCATGTTCGCCATGGTAAACACTGGGAAGACTTGCACTAAGTGGACCCACTGATGTATCATCATCATTATTAGTTTTTTTAATTCTATGAGGTTGAGCGGTGGATGTGTGTGTGGGAAATTCCCAGACAGTTGGAGGAGGTGGGTGCTGGGTATCATGCATGAAATTCTCAAAGAATAAAAATGCTTAAAAATGCCATTAAAAATAATAATCACATCAGTCTCCTCATAAGACTCAGCCTCTCTCTGTCTAGCGACGTCTACTTAAACTCACTTAGGTGATCCTGCCGTCTCTGCCAACCTCCATCCCTTCATTGCTATGGTCTCTTCCTGAGGACAGGTGGACCGGGTTATCTCTGATATGTTCATCTCTTTGGTATTCGAAGCCAGAGGCACAGATGTGGCTTTAGGGATCAGTGTGGACTTTTCATTCTCTCTAGAAGTGTCTACTTCCTTAAGTAGCTAGTCACTCACTGCTCACATTACCTCCTTGTCTTGACTTGAATGTATCTTTCAATTTATGTGCTGGAAAGTTAATCCCCAAATTTGTGTGTTCATGATACATGGAGATAGGACCTCTGGAGGTGATTAGGATGTGATGAAGCCATGAGTTGGGGGTCCCCAAATGACATTACTGCTTGTTTAGAAACAAGACTTGTGATGGCATGCTAACTCTCACCAAATGACCTCTCTGCCATGTTATGATGCAACAAGAGGGCCCTCCCTAGATGCTGGCACAATGCATTTTAGATTTTCGCCTCTAGACCATGTAAGCCTCTATTATTCATAAATTAATACAGTCTCAGATATTCGGTTCTAACAACAACAAAAAATGGAGTAAGATACAACTTCTTTTGACTCTAGTTTCTCTTCTGAAGACATAAATTCACTGTGTGGAGGCTTATGTGGGGAGGGCCCTATGTCATTTGATGACTTAGCTGATAGATGTATAAGAAGTCAAGTGAAGCTTGGAATCATGAACTTGGAAGTCCATTCACGAGAATAATTTTCAAAGTACATGATAGATCAGGTGAAACGGAACCTTACTCATACATTTTGAAATTTTAGTCCTGGTGTGTGTTCACTTCAATAGTCTGGCAGCACTACAAGGTAAAACTTTTTGTTTTGTTTGTTTGTTTTGTATTTGTAGGAATTCCACTTTTTAAGAATATTTGTTTTTGTTTCCTTATATTGACCTTTCATTACCTTCAAAGGTTAGGAGCATCCTAATCATTGTTTACAGCATCATGGCTGAAGGAAGTTAACCAGATGTCTCTATGCATACATGATGGATAATGCGTTTATTTAATCATGAGAGTCTCAAAATGGTGACTGTCTCCTGTCTCAGCTGAGTTGCCCTTTTTTTTTTTTGGTTTGATTATCCCTTCCACTCACATATCACCCAAGGCCATAGAAAGGCATCTGTATCTACTTTTGAAAATACAAATTATACAAATGGGATAGAGGAAGCAAAAGGAAGCAACATACAAGGTAGTTTGCAAATATCACAGTGCATTTAAGACAAATGAGCTCACTTATTGAAATTAATGTCCCTAAGGGAAACACCTTTTTGTAGAGGTGCCAGCAGTCTTGCCTGAAACCCTTATTTAAATTACACCTTCATGCTTTTTTTTTTTTTTAATTGAATATTTTCTCCATTTCTGCTCATCCTGTCTGGTTGGCAAAATGCTCTCTGCCTGATCTAATTTTCTGAAAGGAGACACACTGATCCTAAAATAGTCTTTGCCTAAAGGGGAAACCAAATTCTTTTCTTGGTATTGCTGCTGCTGTTGTTTTTTTAAGTTTGTTTTACAGCCGACTAAAGGATTTAACTCTTTACCTGCTGTCAAACACTCCAGATTTTCTTGACCATGTAACCTTACCAGTGGGCATAGCATATGTGAGTTTTCATATTTACTTATGACTGTGTGCATGCTCTACAGTGTGATGATGCATTATTAAACATACACAAAAGGGACAATAAGGGGACACAGAAAGTCATTCTGAATGGAAGTTCCAGTATTTTCTTCTCCTACCATAGAACTGCACTCCAGGCATACCTGTGCTGTTCTGGGGGAAGCCTCTTACACCTCCTAGTCCAGGACAGGTTTTCAGGTCTACTGAAAGGAAGAGGATCCTGAAGGAAAGTCATTGAACTCTGTCTCTTCCCCCTTGGGAGCGAACACAGGGTGTGGCCTGGTGTCTGCTGCCAGGTGGTGGTCAGGGAACGGAAGCTGGTCTTCTGAATCTGTTTCTGCTGCTGGTTTGTGACTGCAGCTGTGTCTGCTGGTTTCTAAACCACTTATCCAGAAACTCAAAAAATTCTGAAAATGGAAAGTGCTTTTGTTTCTCATTGGCATCCAAACTGCAATCTGACCCCCTATCTGGCCATTCGTGAGCTATCTATACATTCTAAGTGGTTTGAATTTAGATGTGGTTGATAGAATGCACACTCTCTTTGTTAAGCCTTAAATTCTGATTTCTATAAAAGATGGTTGAAGATTTTCATAGAAGAGAAGGTTTGATCTATGCACCGTTCTACTTGAAACTCGTGAGTCTGTTGAGACTCATGCTCCGTGACCTCTTATAAAGGATTCTGCTTTTCTGAGACAAAATTACTCATAAAACCTTGTGATGTAGTTTAGGTTCTGAATGTTCCCCCAAAGACACATATGTTGAAGGTTTGGTTCCCACTACATGGTGTATTGGGAGGTGGTATAAGTTATGAGATGGGAGGGGTTGGGGCATGATGCTTTTGAAGAGTCTATCTAGGCCCTGGTGCCTTCCCCTTAGCTCCCTGTCTTTGATTCTAGATTGGATCCATGTAAACAGGATTTATCTTCCTTGTATTCCTACGATAATGCACTGTATTCCCATAGACCCAAAGCAGCAGGATCAAATGACCATGGACTAAACTTCTAAAATCATGAGCCCCAAAACTCTTTTTTAAGTTATTCATCTTGAGTGCTTTGTTAGAGCAGTGGAAAGCTGACTGGCATAGCTTGCTCAGGCAGGCCTCTATGGCTACAAAACAAGAGCCTGTTCACATCCATCACTTGCACCTTGATTATGATGGGCAGACACGGCCGATAGCTCTAGCCCAAGCCCTGCCCCAGGCCCTTCTCCCTGTAGGGAAATGTTTGATTCCGAAGTCAGTTAACTATTAGCAAAGGATATGCTGACCGCTGGCATCCCTAGTCTCAATTTTTCTAGAAGCCTATTCTTCAAGTTTGATTGCTTACTGTGGGGTCGGTCCCTTGCTATATCTCAGGATTGTGTTAATGACTCTGTTTCAGTGTTCTCCTTCTCAAGGCCCACCTTCTTTTGTGTCGTGTGTGCCTGAACCCCTAGAACCTTCCTGGGGATTCTAAGTACTATAATGTCTGCAGCTCTCTAAAGATAGGGGAATGTAAAAGTTCTTTGGTAGTGGAGATCTACCAGGGCTCCTTTCAATATGGCCATTCAGCTACAGAGGTCTCTACAATCTCTGTCATCCATTCTCCAGGCTTCAGTTACCTACTCTCACTTAGCACACAGACTCCTTGCTTTTTAGATCGCATACCATTTCTTTATAGTAACGTACATCTGATAGGTTGCCGTGATCTCCAGTTCTGAACCAGCTTTCTCTCTGTTATCTCTTACACCTCCTGCCATAGATACAGCGGCTAGGAATACAGGTATCACCCACACACACAAACAAGGAAGAGTTCCAAATGCTGCCATTTAGTTTTACAAACACTGCATTAAGACTTCTCACCTTTTGCCGTGCTCATCTATAGAAGACTGAGTGAATCTGATTCTATCTGCTATATGGGCCCTATGTAAGTCAGCTCTACATTTTTAAAATTCTTCATTATTCTGAAGAATTTCACATGTACATACAATGAAATAGGAATTCCAGCCCACATTTCACTCCGCAAATGTTCTCCTGAATATATACCCCAGCTTCTTGTCTTTTTGTATCATTCACCAAGTCCAAGCAATGCTGCCCATGTGTACACAGGTGGCAGCTGCGTATTTTAAAAACAACTCTGCCACCCCCAAAACAGCTGTGTCAAGAGAAAGCTATTCATTTATTAGTTCTTTAATTAGAAAACTGGGGTTTTCTAATTTACTCAAAATGCCTACAGGAGTTTGATGAATATTATGTAAGTTGTCTTTGTGATGTATGTTAGTGCATCCTTACTCGGTCAAAATACATAAGACAATTAATGAAAAAGCATGGGTTATTTTGCCCACAATCTCAGAGTCTTCAGCTGATTGTTGGTGTGGTTGCTTTGGGGCCTATGGTTGGATGGTATGTCACAGAGGTCTACAAATGGGGCACAAGAGGCCTGTTTACCACACACTACCTGGGATACAAAAAGAGGAAGGGACTTGGGCTCCAATATCCCAGTCAAGGGCATTTTTTTGAATACAGAATTTCCTTTCCCAAGTCTCAACCTCCTTTTCTACCATTTTCAGATAATTCCATGGGCTGGATGTGATACCTTCAGCATAGGAGCCTTTTTAGGTGTAGTTGAGAACCAGACTACGTAAGATATAAGTGAGTATATGCCAGGAACACAGTAGGCTCAGCATCCCAACACCATAAGCTACTCCTGCCAAGATCTGAACTTGAGATCCAGGCTTATAAAATTAAAGCTTCTGTATTACAAGGAGACTGTACCAATAGTCACAAATTCTGTTAGGTCATGATAATAAGAGAAATGGGCTATCAAATAAATCCCTGCTTGACTGGTACTTATATCTGTTGTGAATGGATTTGCGAATTCATGTGGTCCTTTAACATGAACAGAAGATCTTACCTAAGCCCATTTGAAGTCTGTAAAGTTGAATGACTTTAAGGTTTAGATAGGCAACACCTCACCAGAGACTCATGGGTTGAAGCTTGGTCCCTAACTGGTGGATCCAGTCATCAGGTGATTGGCTCATAAGGATTTGGACTTCATCAGAGACTCAATCCCTTCATGTCTGTGTAATATAATAGCAATGTTGCCAGGTGGTAAAAAATGAGAAAAATAAGGTCTTTTTATAGAAAGCGTGTCCTTAGAAGGGGCCCTGGAAAAACATACTTTTTCCCTGACCGCTCCTTTCTTGGCTTCATGGCCTCCATGAGGTGGGCAGTCTCCTCCACAACATTCTCCCACCACTCACATGTTGCTCTACATTACCAAGGCCCCAAGTAAAAAGATATAACCAAATGTAGGCTGAAACATCCAAAACGATGAGCCAAAACAAACCTTCCTCTAAACCTCTTTTCACTGGTATTTGCCAAAGCAGGGGGAAGTCTGAGTGATACACTTGATTAGGAAGCCATATTTACCTTAGGACTTTGGAAAAGCATTGTCAATGTCACATATAAGTCAATCTAATTAGACACAAATTGAAGAACTTTAGAAATTAAGCATTTTATTTCCTTCCCCTTTATTGTTCTCACACATTTAATTCCAGCCATGTAATCAATGTTTCCTCTTATTTGAGATAATTTAATTGACTTTGGGAGATTAAAAATAAATTATACTTATTATATTAGTTGAAGTCACACAAATACTTTAGTATTATTAAGTTCCAATAAGTGAAACTTTGTAATAGTCTTCTTGTGCAATTATCATGAAATATGCTCTTTTATGGTAGTCTTTAATGTGCTGTGTTTGCCAACTGAACTTCATTGGAAAATAATTGTTCGAAGATTGCAGTTTTAATTTGTGCATGTGTTTCTCAGACTGTTCTCTTTACCTACCATTTTATAATGTGTGAGTTTCTTTTGGGATATGACTGAGATGTCATTAGACACAGATTGGCCTGGCTTCATTCATCAATATAAGTAGCTTGTTAGCTCACTCCTAATTTTTTAACTTCAAATGTGAACGCAAACCCAATAGCGAGTGAGTAGAAGCTGCAGTGATGATGTCTGTAATTACATATGCATTTGGAATACTACTTCTCAAGGCATTTCCATATGTCTGTGTTCTGTTACTTTACTTGCAAAATGGTATGTAGACTTGTGTATGTAATTTCCTGTGAACAAAAAAATGGATTCTTATAATAAATCACTTAGTTATTAAAGGACCTATGTGTGTGGCTTTTGGCTGAATCCTCACTATTGAAATTGTCTATCAAAGAAGGAATACACTGAGTTGGATTTGGTGTCTATATTCACAGTCATTGTATTCCACAGAGCCAACAGAAGCAGTGAGTTAGAGAACAATAATTAATTGAACCATTGCTTCCAGGGGAACTAAATAGTTAGGCTGTTAGAAATTCGTCTTATTTTTATTTATATATGTATAAATGTTTTGCCTACATATAAGCATGTGTATCGTGTATATAGTGCCAGCAGAGGCAATTGCTTTGAACCACCAAACTATCTGTCCTATATTCATATTCTTACAAATAGTTAGGTCTGAGTTAGGTTCTTACAAAACTCAGGTCACAACTTATGTAAGTCAAGTTATGACATATTTGCCTCCTAGTGCATGAACTTATTTTCTATGTAATACTGTTAAAAACACCTTACTTTGTGTACACACATATGTCATGTATTATATATAATTCATTAGCATTGAACTTGTGGCCAAAGCACTATAAATCATGTCCTAATGAAAGTTCTCTAGTACATGTATACATTTTCTATAAGGCATATTACAGCCTTCCCCCTCATAAGAATATCAGATGGTGCATCAGACTTATGCTTGGAGATCATTTAAATGAAAGGCATGAAGAATGTGTACTCAGTAGGCTGTAGAAAGGGTAGACCCTTTCCAACATCAAATCTGAAGATATTATAAAGTATAACATACCTTTTCCTCTCATTACTCATCCCTTACCTTGTTAAAAA
Organism: Onychomys torridus; assembly: GCF_903995425.1. Classification (NCBI taxonomy): domain Eukaryota; kingdom Metazoa; phylum Chordata; class Mammalia; order Rodentia; family Cricetidae; genus Onychomys; species Onychomys torridus. The sequence continues at coordinate 52,746,734 of NC_050443.1, read as the reverse complement.
AAAAAAAAACATTATGATAACACATTCCGCGATCAACGTTTTTAATAACGTAATCATCTGACCAGGACAAACTCACACTAGGAGTATGATTTTCCCCTTGGTTGTTGCCTTGTCTGTGCTTCATTGTATTACCTTCAGTCTGATTTCTTTGTGAGACTCTTTCCCAGGAAAAAAAGTCAACATCTTAAAAGATCGGTAGCTGGAGTGGCAGGATGTACATATATACACACACACACCACCACCACCAGGATGATCATGAGCATGTGGGCCCTGTGATAATGTCTGGTGTGGCAGAACTCCCCATCTTCCTTCAGACATGTGCTTGTGACTCCCTGACACCTGGGTTTGCTAAGAGGACCCCATTCTTTTTCCTTTCCTGGCAGTTCACTATGTGAATTACAGGACATGTTTTTGGTTTTTAATTTTTTTTTTTTGTTAATATTTCTTGTCTATCTTGTCCTCTCTGATGCATACTTTCCCCATCCAGTGTTTACTGTTTTGTTTAGAGCATGGTGACCAAGTACTTGATACAACTCTGGGCTGACCGAATTTTGCCAAGTGAATGAATCAGCTTTCATATGGAAGTTTAACAACAGTAAGCTCTCCTTGATGCTAAAATGAAAATAAACATGCGCTGATGCTCTGATGGGTGGGGTGTTAATACATCTTTGAGAAGGAGGCTGGGAACATTTCTGCACTTAGTCTGAGTGGAGGAAAGACAGTTGAAAGTTGTCAGCCTATCCGAAACTTTTCAAGCTGGGATGTGGGGATAAAGAGGAGCAGTCAGAAGATGGACGTGTTTAGTAGATGGCAAGTTGAGTGGCTGCCAGTATCTGGAACAGACCTTTGCCTGCTGCTGAGCAGAGCAGGCACACCCAGAAGCTGTGATGGTCAGAGGCCAGCCTTTTGGCAAAGAACTTACAAAGTATGTTTTGGTGAGTGGCCAGTTTCCTGGCATTTACTCTGTGAGTAAGAAAAACTTTATATGTCTTCCTCTTTAGAAGGGTTTAGTCAGAAAATGAAATATATGAATTCAGTCTTCCTCCAACGATGGAGTTATGTGGAAATACTGTGCATACAGAGCTCTTTCTGGCTTCTAAGGGATGTGTAAGACCCGGAAGGGTAGCTTTTTGACAGGATTGGCATGTATGCATTGTTTGCTGAATGTCACCATTTCAGTTTGTTTTGAAGAAGTCTTTCATACTTGTCTGAGGTCTTGTTGATTTAAAACTCAGGCTTATTATAAAACTCTTATTGCAGTAAGCTTACCACACATATATCTTTAAAGTTTGAAGTTTAACTAGTTATATAAACATCTACGTGGGCATCTCTTTCCGTCTCCCCTGAATAAGTGGTGGTAAGTTTGGCTGTTGGGTCACATGACAGGTAGATATTTAATTGCTCAAGAAACTGTTGGGGTTTTGCGATGTGTTGGTGTTAGCCTTCATTCCTGTTTACAGTGCATGAGAATTCTAGTTTGCTAGGCGCCTAGACATCACCAGCAGCACTGTGTATTGCTGGTTTTGTTTTGGCTTTTCTCATTTGTTTTTAGCCATTCCAGAAATTAGTTTAGTTTTGAATATAGTGGTGTGTGTGTGTGTGCGTGTGTGCATGTGTGTGTACACATATTTTGATGTCATTTTGTTTTTCTGAGACTATTTCTTCCTCCTATGACTGGCTCCTGTTGTGTACACATCGTGTTTACTGCCTCATGGAAACTGTCTGGACTTCTGCCTGTTTGTGATGTACATTAAGCCCCATTTTGCTCCCCATGGAATTCTTACTGTTGGATTATAACTTTTTGTTTGTTTGTTTTTTGAGACAGGGTTTCTCTGTGTAGCTTTGCGCCTTTCCTGGATCTTGCTCTGTAGACAAGGCTGGCTTAGAAATCACAAAGATCCACCTGGCTCTGCCTCCTAGTGCTGGGATTAAAGGTGTGTGCTATCACCGCCCGGCGGATTATAACTTTTATGTGCACAGGATTTGCACTACTCTGATGAAAGCTACCAGCAGATATAAGGGATAGCAAGTTGAAGTCAGCCTTAGAGAATTACATTTGAGTAAAGGTGTGAGTTTCATTTTTTTTGTTTGTTATATACAGTATTAGGTAATAATTCTTTTCTCTTTAGATAGGGTCCTATTATGAAGTTCAGGTTTGTCCCAAGTCCACAATTCCCCTGCCTTAGTTCATCAAGCAGATGAATATCACAGGTAGAGTTAGTATAGCCAGATGAGTTTTTCCTTTTTTTTTTTTTTCTGTTTTTCAAGAAGTATATTTTCTAGATTGGCAGTTTTGAGTCAAGGATGAATTGATGAAACATTAGCAATATTTCAGCTCTTAATGTAGGGGTCTCTTATTGATCTGACAGCTTTCAGTGTGTCTTCTTCATATAATATCCAGCACTTTTCCAAACCATCTCTGAAACATCCCCTGTTGATGAGAGTGGACCCTGTAGACAGGTTTTTCTTTGGGCCGCCAGCTCACAAAATACACCATGGAGACTTACTATTAATCATGAAAACTTAGCCTATGACTTAGGCTTGTCCCCCTAGCTCTTATAATTTCAATTAACCCATTTCTATTCATCTATGTGCTGCCACGTGACTCCTGGATTTTACCTCTCCTCCCGCATGTCTTGCTCCCTCTGCAACTGGCTGTCAGCTCCACTTTTCTTCTTCCCAGAGCTCTCTCTGTCCGGAAGTCCCACTTCTACCTCCTGCCTAGCTATTGGCCCCTTAGCATTTTATTAAACCAACCACAGTGACCCATCTTTACACAGTATCATCAAGTATCTCACAACAGCACCCAGTCATGCTGGTTTTAAATCCTACCAGTTTTCAAGCTCTCTTCAAATTTGGTTCTAAGAAAAAAAAAATAATGATATAGACAAACAGCACCATAGACTTGCCCTAGTAACTTGGCTGTCTGCAATCACTCCTATTTAATAATTGTCTTATTAAATATGAACATGACTTTAAATTCTGCTTTTAAGTTCTCTTCAAATTTAATTGTACATCTGGCTGATGTTGTGCATAGACCAGTATAGATATGTACTTAGAACTTGAATCACGTTTTTTGGTGATTGTCATAAAATATATGAAGCAGAGGGCTCATAATTCATGTTCAGTGTTTTGTATAAGCTTTGTCCCGGGAGCATGGCAGCTTCGGTAGGGTTTATTAGATCCAGACATGCGTGATGGGTTTTGGCTGCAGAGTTCACTAATATTCTGTGCTACTTTTCCTACTCCAAGCACATTTAAATATACCTAAGGTTCTGAATAAAACCTCCTTGACTTTGAATATTTTTTCCTGGCCCATTTGTTACATTTCCAATTCAACAGTAGCTGCTAAATCCTGCAAGGACTCCCAGGAATCAGCTGTCCTTCCAGCATAGTAGTTCTCAACCTTCCTAATAGAGCGACCGTTAATGCAGTTCCTCATGTTGTGGTGACCCCCCCACAACCATAACATTATTTCATTGCTACTTCATAACTGTAATTTTGCTACTGTTATGAATCATAATATAAACACCCGATTTGCAGGATATCTGATATGTGAGCCTCAAAAGGGTCACAGGCCCTAGGCTGAGAAACACTGTTCTAGCATTTACTATGCTGCTCTCTGGGCAATTGTGTTCTGTTACTAATTTGAAAATAACATTGTCATATTGAAGTTTGAGGTAAGGGAATGGCTAGTGTAAACGTCTACACAGATGGAGAAAACAGGCCATCTTTAAAGTGGCTTGGTCATCCACACCTCTTCCTAATGACTCCTGCCTCCCTCCTTCTCTCCTGCTGGCTGAATGAAGCCACAGAGGCAGAGCAAAGTGACCGGTTGGGTGGGGAGAGTTCTGTTGGCTCCAGCTAGTGGATGCCGTGATCCCATTGGAGACTTTTAAAGTTATGGCTGCTGTATTTGATTGTCACTATGCATGGCAGGGATGTTGTTAATGTCAAAGACACGAGGACTGATGATAATTTCAACCTATAGGACAGCTCCACACAGACTGCTGGTAATTTCATTGTGTAGGACAGCCCCATACAATAAAGCCTACACCACCCCCAGTGCCAACAATACCCACTATATATAGGCTGCAGCTGTGAACCTGAGCAAATCAAAATTTTCTTAACTGTAAAGTGGGCATAAAATTTCTATTGTATATGATGATGTGGAAGAATTGTTAATGCATGCAGAACAATGGATACAGGGGCAGATATACTGCAGGGACTAGTAAAGCATCCTGGCTATAATTGTTAATGCTCTGTTGGCTTCCGTGCCCACTTTGTGTAATAGTCAAGGTCATAAATGTGGCTCCCAATGACTCACCGTATATCCTTTCTCCTGCTCTTCTTGCAGCACCTCTCTTGCTGGTTCCCCTGTCTGACTGTCGGCTCTGACCACCCTTGTCTGCTCGGAGTCTCTCCACATCTCCCAGCACCCCCCATCCTCCCGGTCTTGTGCTTGGATTTTTTTTCTGTGTATGAAAGGCTCCTGTTCAGATCTCTTTCTCTCCTTCATGTATTTCTGGTTTCTGCTCTGGTACTTTATACAATGGATGCCTCCCCAGTGTGTGGACCAGAAATGGCATTCTGGCAACCTGGCTCATCACACACAGACATCCTAGATCCTTTGATGTTGCTTTTGTATTTCCCTTCACCTGACATATTAAATATGCTTTTACTTATTGTCTGTCGCTTCTAAGTAGGATACATATTCTATGAAATAAAGAAGTCTGTTTTGTTCCCTGAAATATCCCTAAAGGCTAGAATATCCCCTGATTACTTAGATACCAACAATGTTTATCAAATGAATAGATTATCCAGTAGCAGGATGGAGTAGGTTGTGATTGAATGTACACTTGGTGGTGTATATTTGGGGATGTGTATGTGTATAAAGAGAGAATGTGTTTATAAAAGGTTACCTTTCTTCTAGTTAAATATTTTTTTTATGAAGATGATAAAACTAACAATTTATACATGCTTATCTATCTAAACAAATTAGCCAAATATTTTAAGTTATAACAGAAAACTGGATTTCCTGCTCATCAACCTCTGGGATTCTCTCATCCATTTTGAACAAGAAAAGCCTGCTGCAGTCATCACCCTGCAGGCATAATGATGTGATTGCCTGTGTGTATGTGGTTTGAAACTGGCTGTAAGTCTCTGGGTGAAATCAATAGAATTACCTATGTCATATTAGAATTATCGGGGTTCCTCTGCCTGCCTGGAGGAGGTCTAATTACTCTTAGGATATATGTCTGATGCTTCTGTTCAGACAGACATGGATGAGGATTTGCTTTGCAACAACTGGATATGAAGAAACTACTTGTTTGACTGGAAAACAAGGGAAAGACAAACATCTTTTTATGTTTGAATTTCCCAACTTTTAATTAATGAAATCACATACCTGAACTATTTTGTTTCTATTAAAACTACAATAATTTGGTGATTTAAAAAAATACCTACAACCATACTTCATATTAGAAATGGCTTGGATACATATGCCCAACACTTGGCTTGTCTTAAGTAAATTATTTCCAGGTAAATACATTGACTCACACTTTAATAATCTCAAATAGCTAAAAACCCAGGCGGAATAAGTTTTATAAAAAATGGTTAATGTCTTTACATACTATTCCGATAGCAGGAAACCCTACCGAAACCCCCAGCATGTGCTTTTTATGAAGCCAATTCCCAGGTATGGTGTCAGATGCTGTTTTTATTGCCATGACCACCTAAGGCAGGACGGATCTACTTTGGCACACAGTTTGGGAGCACCATCCAGCACTGTGGGGAAGGTATGGCGGTAAAAGTGGTGGCAGAGCTATGGGGGTATAGTCATATTGTAGCCATATGTAGTCTTGAAGCAGAACTTTTTTTTTTCTTTACAGCTAGGACAACCATTAAGGTTGCTACCCACATTCAGGGTGTGTCTTCCCCTCTCTGCTAATTCTCAAGAAACATTCTCTTGTACATGCTGTAAGTCTGTCTTCTAGGTGATTCACAATCTAGTTCCATTAACAATGAATACTGACCATCACACATCTTTAGAAAGAACAGTGTATTGGACTGGGGTTTCTGAATTTGGGCAATCACTTTGTAATGTAGTAGTCAGTGGTGTGTCTGTGTGGTTTACAAGAGGCCAGTGAAGCAAATAAATGCAATATCATGAAGAAGTGAATTGCTTCTCTTACTTACCCTTGGTAAATACCATTAAATTGATTGTCGGATAGTGCTTGGTTAAAATAAAGCTCAACCTCACAGCTGGACAGCTGAGACTAATGTTAGATAAGGGAGTCAGGAAGCTGGCATGTGTTGATGTTGGAATGGGGAGTCCATGGAGTCAATGATGGATTGCTGACCAAACACTGCCTCTTCTTTCCACCTCACTTCTCTCCCCTTCAGCCCAGTTTTTGAGTGTCATATAATTACTGCCTCTCTTCCCACCATTTCCAAAGTCTTCTCACCATACTCCACTCAGATTATTTTCTGAATCACATCACCAAGACAGTTCATACCATGACTACTTATTCTTTTCATTCTGTCAAATGGATACTTTCAAGATTATTGTTGCTTTGTCTGTGCGCAATGCTCGATGCTGCTGACCACTTCCTCTATGGAACACCCTTCCTTTGACGCCTCTGTTTTAAGTTCTGGTTGTCATAGGTGATACCACACCTTTTTTTTTTTCTGTCTAAGTCTTTGTAGTTTCCTTTGTGAGTTTATTCTGCCACAACTGGCCATTAAATGCTCTCTTGGTGTTGGTGTCAGGGCTTCCCAAAACATTGCTGTTGCCCTTGGCTGCCTCAATACGTGGAGGCAAGTCCCTATGGCTAAAGACACTGTGCACTTCAGAAACAGGCCCCAGAAATTACTGAGCTAGAACTGACCTAAATGCTTCCTTCCTGAGAATTAGCTTTCATGATACCTGATGGCACCATGCAAACTTCCAAAGCTGTGACACCTATGAACCACACCAACAGACAGCATGGCACATCATCCTAAGGGTGCATTAGTGGCATAAATACCTGGTGGTAACTAGTAGCTCTCAAATTGTACTCAATATCCACTCAGTGAAAGGGAAACCATGCGTGGTACTAGAAGCATAACTAACTACTCAGTTGTAGTCAAATCAAGGTTTTTGGAGGATAATGTACTAAACTCACTGGAGAATTTTTAAGCATCCAATTTCAGAAGACTGAAACTCTACAGATTTCCCACCCACCCTCAAATCAATCTTCAACAATAATTAGATATCAGTAACACAAAGATAATTAAGTTTTCCTCTGTAGACATTAAGCTGTCTCTTAAAGTCTTATTTTTCTTTATTTTCACTGTTATCAAACTAGATACTGGAGGAAATTTTCTTATTCTGTTGAGTATTTAGTATTTAAAACCTTATGAAAAATTTTTTTATACTTAAGTAATTTAAGTTTGAAAGCTTTCTCTCCAAGATTGGCTCCAATGGAATGAGGTCCCCGACCACCACTGGCATTAATCCACGTGTAAAGCAAGTTATGAATCTGTGAAAAAGAAAGCTGTGGTTTTGTCACAGTCATTGAGATTGTGTGAATACAGATCCTGAGAGCAGTAACTGAATAGCTGGCTAGAAGAAATGCTTGCATGCTGATAGCCATTGAGTGCAAAATGAAAATGCAAAAATACGGTACAATTCTGTATGTCATAATAAACAGAAATAGGACATCATAGACAGTAGCATTGAAATCATGGGAAATATGAAAAAAGTTTACATTGAAAGTTTCAAATATATTTGAAGAAATTTTAAGAATCCTATTTATTTTTCTCTCTAGCTTCTTTTCCCAGTTCCTTAAGTAATTGTGCATCCAAGAACCAATAAATCAGCATCAATTTTACTGTAGATTTATGACAATTTTGAGATTTTTGATGACTCAACCTCCTTACTTTATTTTCCTCTAGTGTATCTCATTTGTTCTGGGCACTTTATATTTTAGAATATTTATCATTTTTAAATACATATTTATGTATATTTCTCTGTGTGCCTAACATGGTAACTGGGAACTGAAATCAGATTCTCTGTAAGAATGTACACATGCCTAACTGCTGAGCCATTTCTCTAGTTTTTGTACTTAGAGTTTGTGTACTTAGTTCTACATCAACTTATTAGAAAGATAAGAGCAGACACTAATAAAATTGGAAATAAAAATAGAAGAAAATTTTGTCAAGATATAGCAAGTGGAATGTATTTTTCTATTTCATAAGAATTTTTAAAGAAACACCTTGGGGCTCTATCAATTCTTATCATGCAAAGGAAAAATAACATGAGTGTATTCATAAACAGGCAGAGATTGAATCTGTAATAACATGAATGTTTTATGCTGATACATTTGGAACCCTAGATAAAAACTTACACTTTCTGATAAAATATATTAATCATCAAGAAGTACAAGATACATAAAAACAGGCACCTAAAACCAATAAGAGAACTCCCAGCCAATAGTTAAATATCATTTCCCCCCAAATTCATGCATTACACAATTTTACAGTTAGGTTCTGCATATCTTTTAAGGAAATCCAGTAGTGTGTGTGTTCTATATGTATATATGAGGGGTGGCACTCCCCTGTGTGAGTATGGGGTGATCATGCATGTATATGTGTGTGTGTGTGTGTGTGTGTGTGTGTGTGTGTGTGTGTGTGTGTGTATACATGTGGGGGTAGGCATGCATATATGTTTATGTGTGCATATGTGTTTTATGTGCATACACATGCATGTGGGTGGGTGAGCATGTGCTGTGTGTGTGTGTGTGTGTGTGTGTGTGTGTGTGTGTGTGTGCAGAAGACAACCTGGAGTATCACTTTATCTCATTAGAGCCATCTTCCACCAACTCCAAGAAATTCTTGTCTTACATTAATGTTTTCTTTGCTGAAGGTGAGATAATTATGAGTCTTGACCTGAAATGCCAACTAAGAATTAGAATTCCATATTACATGTAAAGTTATATGAAGAAATTCTAAGTGAACTGTTTGCTATCTGAATTTAGCAGTGGTTGAAATTGCTATACTAATAAAAGGAGAAATTGAATCTATCTTGGAATAAAATAAAATGTTCCACACTGGGATAACAGTGTAATTTACTACATTAACATATGAAAAGAGAGAAAAACCCACAGTCATCTAAACAGATGGAGGAAAACTGTTTTGACAATTCAGTACTTGTTTATTTTCTGGATTGCTAAACTAAGGCTATCTATCTCCTTACCTTGAGATACCTCAAGAGATATTTAAGTGCTTCCTGGTAGAAGTCCACAGCAAGAGGAAAAGAAACTAAGCGGTCTATCCTGGAAACTAGGGGTGCTTTTAGTTTCTAGGATTAGTATTAGTGTTAAAATGATTTCAATAAGGTGATTGGAATTAGAATCTGCATATAAAGGCAGTTTCCTGTATTCTAGTAACTGTAGTGAAATAAAACCACAGCATGAGTGGCTGTAAACCTGGGTGATACTCATGCATTGCCAGCAAAATATGAGTAAGCCTGGCTACTGCAGAGACATTTAAACTATAACTGATGGTTGCTGAAGATTGCTCAGCGTTGCATTGCAAAGATAGCATATGGAACCAAGCTTGCACCCACACAAACATTCACACATGTATGTTTACAGCAGCCTTCCTCACATTGGCAAACAGTAGACACAACTAAGGTTGCCTTCAGCCCATGAACTGAGGTAACCTCCAAACAATGTAATACTATGGAGAGATAAAAAATTAAATGCATCTACAAAAATAGAGAGAGGAACTTAAATGTGCTTTGCTCAGTGAAATAGGAGGGACCAGAATATGTTATGTGAGATTGGCTACCTTTGGCATTCTGGAAACATAAAGCTAGAGAAAACATAAAATGATCGGTGACTGTAAAGGAGAGGGAAGACTAGGGAGTAGACAGGACATTTAGATCAAGGAAACAGTTTTGTATAATGTTGGAAACAACAAACATTTGCTGAAACCTACAGACAGGCATGGTACAAAGTGTGACCTCTAGAGAGGGGAGATGAGGGAGGGCACTCATTGGAGGAAGAAGTTAAATTGCACAAGATGCTTGAGGGAAATTATCTATGGGAAAGTCATTGCTGTGCTCAATGAATATATGTACACACACGAAAAAGGTGATAGAGGAGAATGGGTTGCACCAAAGCAGATTGAAAAGGAATGTAGGTTCTTTATGCTCTGTACTTTCTGTCTGATTTGTCTATAAATATAAAAGTATTCTAATGTATTATGAAAATAGTCGGGTGGTGGTGGTGCACGCCTTTAATCCCAGCACTCGGGAGGCAAAGCCAGGTGGATCTCTGTGAGTTCGAGGCCAGCCTGGGATACCAAGTGAGTCCCAGGAAAGGCACAAAACTACACAGAAAAAAACCTGTCTCAAAAAACAAAAAAACAACAAGAAAACAAAACAAAACAACAACAAAAAAGTATTATGAAAATGATATACAGAAAGAAACCACATTTGCTAGGTTAAAAAAAAACATTAATTTGTTTTTATTTGAGGATTGGACACCAAACAGGGGGATGTTAATATTTGCATTGAACAGTACAGGAAAAGAAAACCAACTGAACCAACTATGACAGTAGTTAACTTACCTATCTTGTTTCTGTATGTATAAAGTAGCAAGAATTTCTGTAAGTATAAAGTAGGTAGAGATAATCAGTACAAACTCCATTTATGGATACTTTAGCCTGACAGTGACTATTACAGGTACACTGGGAATTGGGCTGGGCATTTGCAGTATAAGATGCTTTGAAATGTGATCATTCACAGGAGTGACAAATGTAATTTCACTCCTATCCGAAACCAAAGAAAGAAAGCTTGAAAATGAGAGCAACCCGAAGTTCTCATGGGAACACATGACCTGACCACAGCTGGGAGTCTTTGTGTGTAGCTCAGAGGTCCAGGCTCTGAAAATCACCAATATGAAGTATATGTCAAACAACGGCATTATGCATAAGCAAAAGGTTTCCCAAACTATTCAAAGCAGGCTGAGTCAGGAGAGACTGACTCCAACCTCCATTAAGACAGATAAGGAGTGAACTGGGATGAAGCCCACTCACTCTGTGTTTACTTAGTACTGGCAAAGCATTTTAAAGCATATTGCCATATTGGATTCAAGCAAGCATGTTGGTCGTAAACAAACAAACAAACAACTAAACAAACAAACAAACAAATAAATGAATAAATAAATGTGTGATTGATAGATACACAGATAAGACCAATGAAGTGGGGAAGGAACTCTGTAATACTTGACAAAAATATACGCCAAGTGCTGAAGAAATTTGTACTTAGGATCTCAGATTGAGTGAGTATAGTTTTTGATCAGCTACTGAGAACTAGAAAGCCTCCTAACACCATGAGCACCTTGCACAGACCTCTCTTTTCATTGGGTAAAGGTAAAATATCCCAAATTTTGTGTTTAAGTAGGACTTAAATTCTTTAAAATCTTTAATTCTGCTGGAATTCTAGTTGGAGATTGCTTGATCAAAATGAGATATGCTTACCATGTACCTGTTACTCTGCTACAGGAGTTCACATTTATGTTGTGAAAATAAACCTACAATTTATTCTACAGAGCAGTGGCTCTCAAACTTCCTAATGCTGAGACCCTTTAATATAGCTCCTCATGTTGTTTAATACAGTTCCCCAACCATACAACTATTTTCGTCGCTACTTCATATCTGTAATTTTGCTGATGTTATGAACCATAATGTAAATATCTGATATGAAGGATATCTGTTATTTGATTCCCCCCCCCCCCCCCCATGAAAGGGTTGTTCGATTTCCAAAGGGATTGCAACCGACAGGTTGAGACCGGCTGCTACAGAGGAACTATGAAAAGTATTTTGAGTTCTTGTTACTGATCAGCTCTGTTAAACTCATGGGAAAGAAAATGCCATTGTCACCTTGAACTCCCCTTTTCTTCTTTGTGGTTCTGATTCAGCTACTGGTGTAGCTCAGGCTCAGTCAGACACTTTGAGGGCTGGTGTTGAAGTTTTTCTGTTTCCATTTGGGTGATTGCTTAGCTGACAACTGCGAGGAACATCTGAAACTGTAATATAGATGGGAGTGTCATTAGTCTCCTGGCTTAGGCTGTTTCCTGTGAAGATCTTGTCATGCCATAGTGGCTTCAAGAGGCACAGTGCTTATTGTTGCTCATTTAGTGAAAGCTGAGGTTTGGGGTGGGGGAGCAGAATCATTTTGTTTTGTGAAGAGGTTAAACATTTACTGTTGCTTTGCAAAATGTGAATATATTCTTGCAAAGAGTTTTAGTGTATCTTTCTCTTCAGTTGGTGCACAGTAATTATGATATTTAATGAGTATTGTGTGATATTCTCATATGCAATATAAAATGACCAGACTTACACTTCTTTTTTACACTGGAGATATTTGAAATCCACTCTGCTCTATATTTGTAAACACTTAATTAACTGTTGGCAGTCATATTGTCTGCGAGGAAGCTTGTGTCTTTAACTTGCAGTTTGCTGAGCTTCCAACAAGAGTCTTTGAACTTAAGACTTGAGAGAAAAATGAAACATATGTGTTCAATTCAAATATCCTTTGAGATAAGGAAAGTTGGATTACATTTAATATTCAAATAGGTGGGTTTATCTCACTAGGATTTTCTTCAGATGTAAGTCCTTCTTGGATTTCCTCTTTTAGCATTCCTTTTTTTGAAGTACACACTGTATATTATAGGAATTGTGTTTCTAGTCATAAAGGAAGACAAACTTCAGTTATCAGTACACCTTTAAGAACACATTGGATTTTTGTTGTTGTTGTTTGGTTGGTTTTTCAAGATAGAGTTTCTCTGTGTAGCATCCCTCGCTGTCCCAGAACTCACTTTGTAGAGCAGGCTAGCCTCAAACTTACAGAGCTCCACCTGTCTCTGAGCACTGGGAATAAAGGCATGTGCCACCACACTCACTGGAACACATTGCTTTTCTCCTCTTGACAAAGATTTTTTGTGTTTGTATGCTTGAGATTCAGTATATTTGGTTCTGTTTATGGGCTTGAAATAATGGGCAGAATGCTTTTAATTTTTTTGTGAAAGTTATTAAAATTAGTGTCCTGTCTCCAGATAAGCTGGAATTTGGCAGACAGGGAAGAGCACTAACATTGGGATTCTTCTGAACTATACATGCTTTAGGCTCTACTTCTCAGAAGCATGCCACTTCTGTGATCACACCAGGCAAGTGGGAAGATACAGATCATTTCAAAACTGGCCACAACATGAAATTTGGAAGTACGTTGTAGTGTAACAGCTTCACCAGAGAGAAGAGCTATTTCCTGTAACCTATGGTTTTGTGTGTTCTCTTCGTCACTGCTTGCATTTTTTGTGGTTGTATATGAATTTTACAGTAAGTGTATTACTCACACAAAAACCCTGCTGTATTTTTATTGTCATTGTATTAAATTCACAGTGCTTGGATTTAATGTGTCTGATAGTGATATGTTTAGCTTAGCAGCTAAGCAATTCTGGAAAAGAATGAATTTAGAGGAGTTACATAAGCAGATTTTAAGACTGGATGCTACCATGGCCATCAGAATTGTATAATAGTGGAAAGTGATGGGGAAGTGGGTCAGTGGAACAGAACAGACAGTCCAGGATGCCCCCCCCCCAAATAGGACATGTCTCATTGAGACAGGAGCTAAGTAATTCATTAGAGGAGGACAGTATCCCAACAACAGGGTTGGAATAAATTGTCATCCATATATAAAATGAACTTTGACCTAAACCTAATCTTGTTTGCAGAAATTTTGTTAAAATAGGTCATAACTCTAAATGTAAAACTACAAAACTCCTGGAAGGAAATGTTGGAGCTCTCTTTTGTGATTGAGTTTAGCCAATGGATTCTTAGATATAAAACCAAGTCTGTTGTGTAAGATCTGTAAAATGTCACATTATTTCTAAAATCTAACCCTTGATAATTAAGAACCGTTGACATGCAAAGGATATTTATAACAACATGAAAAGACAAGCTACAAAATTGGGGCGGATATTTGCAAGTTATGTCTGCAACAGGGCTCTTATATTCAAAATATGTAATGAACTCTAATAAGCTAAGAGTAGGAGAGCAAAGAATCTTATATTAAAATAAATGGACAAAAGTCTTGAACAGACAGTTCCCCCAAACTAAATATAAGTTAGCAAATTAATGCCACAAACCATTTTTAATATCACACACCAATAGAAAAATGGAAATTTAAAACTTTTCTAATAAATAGGAAAATGAAAATTTAAAACATTTCTAATAAATACGAAGTACTAAAATAAAAATTCTAGCAATGTCAAATGCTACAGATGATGGGAAACAAGTGAAATCTTCATAACTGTTAGTGAGAAAAGAAAAGAATTCATACAACCACCCAGGAAACATTTCCTATGAAATTTGCACCCGCTTGCCTCTTGACCCAGCAAGAACATTGCTGGACATTTACTTCAGAGATGGATAGTAGTTCCACACAAATTTATAACAGTTTTAGTTGAAAGATCATAAGACTAGCAAGGTCCCACCTGCCCGTCAAGGAAAACAAAATAGTTTGGGATGTGCACACAATGGTGTACTGCTCCTGGAAATCAATAGACAACCTACTGCTGATATAGGCAACAACTTGGGTGAATCTGTGGGCAGCTTAAAAAGCTTAATCCCATGCTGTGTGATTCTGCCTGGGAGATTTTTGGAGACAGCTGTCGTGATGGAGAACAGATCCATGGTTATCAGAGGAAATGAGTTTCTCCTGATGGTGTTCTAATGGTCCCCAATATCCTCTTCTATCAGCTTCCCTTGATCCTACCCAAACATCAAGGAAAGGATCTATTGGTTGTCACAGGACAATTCAGCTGCATGAATGACAGAAATGATTTCCCATATGCAACTAATTCTTCAGGGGTATGCTTTTAATCTCTGATGTCACTTTATTGCATTTCTTTTGTTTTATAGATAGAAAGATTTCAAACCTCTCCTTTACATGAGTAATTATTCTTCACATAGTTTCTTCTCCAAACAAATAGACTTCCCCACCAGGGAGTGCAAATCGCTTTTAAGGACTTAGATCCCAAACAGCGATTGCCTGGAAGTTCTGTTGCAAAGCAGATTCCTGGGAATCAGGTTCATCTGACATAAGGGACTTAATTATTTAAATATCATGCAACTTGTTAGGTTTTATTATAGAAAGTTCAAACAAAATTTGCCTTAATGCCCTTCTCAATGAGTCCATTTCAGGTGGTACAGGGGCTTCTTTGAGAAGCCTGTAGGCCTGGAAGGGTGAACATATAGGTCATCTCTGTTTGCATACCTCTGTCCCCCGACTTTTACTATGGGTAGGAAATCCCTAATGCCTCCTGCAGCCCTTTCAATGCTCCATTCCTTGATCATTTTGTCTTCCTCTGCTCCCACTGAGGTCACATTCAAGTGCACCACTTATCTCTTCCTCATGCTGTTGTGCTTCTCCAGGTTTCTCTCGGCACTTATACTGCTCCCAGACTTAAGGTCATTGTTTTTGCTCAGAAGTTACTGGCATCCTTCTCCATTTTCATGAATTTTCTTTAAAATTTCTCATATGTTACATATACATATATATATATATATATATACATATATACATACACATACACACACACGCACATATATATATATATATATATATATATTAATCAGATTCTTCCTCTCCTCAAGCCCCTCCCATATCCTTCCCATGCCTTACCCACCCAACTTCATGTTATTTCCCTTCCTCTACACCAGTGGTTCTCAGCCTTCCTAATGCTACAACCCTTTAATACAGTTCCTCATTTTGTGGTGACCCCCAACCATAAAACACTTTTTGCTACTACTATATAACTGTAATTTTGCTACTGTTATAAATTGTAATGTAAACATCTGTGCTTTCCAATGGTCTTAGGTGAACCCCGTGAAACAGTGGTTGTGGGTTGTGGCCCACAGATTGAGAACAATTGCTTCAAACAAACAAACCAACCCCCCCCAAAACAAATAAACAAACCAAACCCAAAGAAAGCATACACACAGATACACAGACACAGACACAGACACAGACACAGACACACACACACACACACACACACACACACACACACACACACACACACACAAATAGCATGGAATCTGTTTTGTGTTGGCAATTGCTTCTGAACATGAGGCCTGACTTGGAGTGTGGTTCATGTACTAAGTGTCACTTCATTTGAGAAAACTGTTTTACCCCTTCCCAGTATTCATATAATGCAAATAGCTTCTAAGGTAAGGGCTGGACTTTATGCCCACTTCCCCTTCTTTGTCCTGGGACTTTGTGAATTAAATTGTGCAGGTCTTGTGTAGTCTGTCACAGTCTCTGTAAGTTCATATGTGCATCAGCCCCGTGGGCCTGAGTAAGGAGACACAGAAAGAGAAATATTGCATAGTTTCTCTTATATGTGGATGGTAGCTTTTAAGCTTTAGATATGCATGGTTTATTTTGTGTGTTTTACTTGCATTGTATCAAAACTTCCTGTTATTTGAGACTGTTTCTTTACTCTGTGTCTATTTTTGTGGTTGATCAGAATAACATTTTTTCAATGTTAAGAACTGTAGCTGGTTGTAATTACTATGGAATTTGGATATGCTATTCTTCTCAGATATTTCACTTGTGTTTTTTATTTCTATGATGAATTTCTGGAGGTTGGGATTTGTATCCTGGGTCCCTTATAGCACCTGAAACATCCTGAGTGTCCTCCATCCATTCATCGGAAGATTTGAATGTGATCTCATTTCCTCTGACTGAGTAATCGTATCCCCAGTGGAGAGTTGAGAAAATTGGGATATAATGAGATGACATGACCCTGATCTAACAGCAAGGTAGTTTGTAGCAAAGTAGAATTTGAACCCAAGGAATCCATCTCTAGAGGCCATGGACTTAGTCTGTAGTAGTGGAGACCTCAAGTGCATACTGGGAGAATCTCTTGCCTGTGGTGATGGACCATAGGCACGGGCTTCAGAAATCCATATTCTAATCTTCAGCAGGTTAATAGCCATGAGAACTTTGATTTATAGGGACTTTTGACTGTTCTTTCCACTACTAAAATGCTTTGTCTTGATATGAGATGGTAGGAGACAGGAAAGCGTTGAGGGATGCCTTTAGAAAGCACTTCCCCTGCCCCCAGGCTCTCAGCTGTGGTTCGCAGCCAAATGTGGCAACATCCATGCAGTGTAGGACACAGTGTTCTGATCACACTTGTTCACATCAAAAGGATATTATGAAGCATTTGGCATATGAAATAGGGTCATTTATCCAGATTTGGTTTGTATGGGCTCTCTGATTGATCCAACCTGCTCCATCTCAAGTCACCATGGCCTTTCCACTGCAGCCATCTTCACCCACACTCCCAATTGCATGTGAGACTCTTGTCCAGGTCACATCATCAGGATGGGTCTCTTCAGCTCCCTCTGTGGAAGGTTCCTTTATGGAAGCATTGCCAGTTCTTCTGGATATGTATAGGACTCTCATTATGACAAAGGGGTTTTCTTTACCCTCCTGTGAATAGGACCGCATAGCTGTTAAATGGAATTCAAGTTCAAATGAGTACATTTGTCCTTCAAAACATATAAAGAGAGTGGGGCGGGGCTCAGTCAGTAGAGTGCAGGCTGTATAAGCCTGAGGAACTGAGTTCAGATCCCCAGCACATAACCCAGTGGGACTCATCTGTAATCCTAGCACAGGGAGAGGCAGACAGGAGGATACCTTGAACTCATTAGTAGGCTGATGCATCGGTGAGTTCCAGGTTCAGTGTTAAACCCTGTCTCAAAAAAATAAGGCACAGAGTGGCTGAGGAAAACACCTGACATCAACCTCTGGTTTCAATACACATGTTCACAGACACACACAAACACACTCACTCACCCCACCTTTGACATAGCACAGGAAGACGATACATTTGTAGTGTATATTGGCATGCACATAAGGATTCATTTGAACATAGCAAAGCTCTTATCTGTAGGTACTCTTTTATCATCTTTGATGTCACAACAACATGTTTTTTTAGATAATGACATCAGACATCACCCGAACAGTAATGTCTAATACCTATTACCTTTCCAAGTACAGCAAATACTTGGTGATCCTCCATTTACAGATGTATATATAGCTCCCCCTTGTTTATGGTGAAGAAATACTATAGAATGTGTTTTAGCAAATGTCTTGGCTTTGATATTTTTGGAGAAGATTAAGTAGTCTTTCTATGAAGCTTATGTTCAACCCAATAATCCCATTCATTTTTTCTATTCTGCTGACTTAAATATTTTTAAATGCTTTTTCTGGTGTTTGTGTAATTATGACCTTAATGTTTCACTTCTCATTAAGGGGTCAAGAGCAAATTTTCTGCATAAATTCCCTTTGGGTATACCCTTAAACATCAAGAAGGCTCATGTCTTCTCGTGCTCTGTTTTGCAGGAATCTTTGACTGTTTTCCACTAGAGGCACACTCATTTGAGGAGTGGAATTCTTGATTCTTCATGCAGTCATGGATTTGGATAAACCATCTGTCTGGGGGTCATTAAAACAGCGGACCAGACCATTGTTAATCAACTTGAGCAAGAAAAAAGCTAAAAAGACCCCAAGTAAACCCTTGGATTTAAGGGTGCAGCATCACCTGGACCGGCGTCTCAGTCTCTCTGTGCCTGACCTCCTGGAAGCAGAGGCCTTAGCCCCCGAGGGTCGGCCTTACTCGGGGCCTCAGTCGTCCTATACCTCGGTACCCAACAGCCTGTCCACGGCAGGCATTGTCCCCAAGAGCAGCAGCAGCTCCCTGAAGCAGTCTGAGGAAGAACTGGACTGGAGCCAGGAGGAAGGGAGCCATGTCCACGGGGTGGACACTGACTCTGAGGAGATCTACGCCTCTTCTGCAGAGGAGCGGCGGGCATCCAGCCAGAGTGGCCTGGATCTGCACAAACATCCCCTTGGAGGGGATGCTCCTGAAGAGCCAGAGGTGAGGCCTGGGCACTTCCCAGCTTCAAAAAATAACGTTTTTAGGATGAATTCATTGTCCTTGGGAAATTTGGGTAGGAGTTGTTTTGTGGTTATGCTGGATGGAGAGAATGTCATTTACGGGAATTTAAATTAATGTACTATTGATTGCACTGGTGTTCCCATTTGTTTTAGGGCTGACCTCTATGTATTTAAAAGCTAGCACAAAAGAACCTTCTAGGACCGTTTAAGGCTTTAAAAGCCCTAGTGGACAAGGTTCTTTTGTTTCAACTCCTGGCAACGAAATTGAGCACATAACTAACCTTTTGTTCTTCCCCCTTCCCTCCTATTCCCCTTACCTTCAGTAGGTTACATGTTTCACACTGAGGTTAGGAGTGGCAATAAATGACAGCTATAGAGCCCCTCTCTACCCATCACCAGCTCAGTCAGACTTGTAGACAAAGCATGCCGTCCATTGCTTTAGATGGCCTGCATGTTTCTCTTTGACCACTAGAGGCTGAAGGGTACTCTTTGCTCCTGTGGTACCAGGCCTTAAACTGGTGCACCAGTGTGCACACTCGGTTTTGAGAACTTCCCTTACTTCTCTGAACAAAAAGGTAGCAGAAATCAGTAATCAAACTTTCATTGATTAGCAGTTGAGCAAAGCTTCGGCATTTCAGGAAGGCTTAGTGTCCACTGTAATGCCAAAGCTCATGGATCTGGAAGAAGGGTTTATATTCAGTCATCAAATTCTTACATTCTGATCCTGACTAGATGATCAACTTAATCAGCTAATGTGCATGTTTTTATTTAAATTCCTCTTAATTAATAATGTAGAAATAGGTTCCAATGTTGAAGTAAGAGACTAATATTTTTATGTATTCCAGATTAATCTTCGCGTTGTAAACAAATTGATTCTTCACCTGAAGGTTATGGTTTTACTTTTAGATGAAAATCTGTTGCTCATTCAGTGTATCTGGATCACCTTAGGGAGTGGAGGATGCTGTGATCATGTTCTTTTGGACATTGTTACTCATTAAAGGACTCAGCTATTTTTATTTTGACCTTAACACTTACGGGATATTGTTTGTACAATTTTTGTGATATTTAATATTTGTAAATTTGAAATTTATTTCCATTTTACAAAATGCTAATGAGGTAGGTCTAATAAGCTTTGTCAGTACATTAAGGAAAACTTGTCGATTATATCTTGAGACTCTTCAGCATCTTTGCATTTATCTGAATCTGAGTGGACTTCTTGGCTTTGATACAGGAGCAATTTCAAATTAGAAAGATTTTTGAGCTATGGATGCTTAACTTCTTTAGCCCTACAGTAGTCTTTGTTGAATAAATATAAATATTTGAATGTTGTGTAGCCCAAGCATTGGGAAGGATGTTATTGGAAACTGATGAATGCCACATCATGTGTGTGTGTGTGTGTGTGTGTGTGTGTGTGTGTGTGTGTGTGTGTGTGTGTGTGTGTGTGTGTGGTCTAGTGTATGTTCTAGTGTGTGCCTGAATCTTCCCTGGTTCTTTCTGTGTAAGGTGGGTCTTTCCAGTCCCTAAGATTCCAATGTTTATTATGTGGAAAGAGGAGCTTCTCCCTCACTCTTCTCCATGAATTGTCTGTGAGGTGCAGTGTCCATGGCTAGTAGAGTAATGTCTAATTTGTCCTTTTCTGAAGGCCTTGCTCTGTGCCCATACAGAGCATATGTTCAACTATGCTTAATTAAAAAAAAAAAAAATCAGTGATGGCAATTGACCCAGGTTAATAGAGTTTGATTCGTGGGTTTTCAGAATTGATTTCTTAATAGTATTTATTAGCTAAATTAAAAATGGCCTTTGTGGTGATTTTTTTCCCTATAAATATATAGTGTGTTCTGGTAATTGATTTTGTTTATAGTCATTCCCACTCTCCTTGGATCTAATGCTTTTCTCTACTCATCCACATTTTAGTTTACAAATACGTTTTTTTAGATGCCACATTTGAAAGGAAATGTATGGTCCCTGATTTTCAGAGACTGGCTTATTTTGAAATGCTTACTATGATCTGCACTAGTTCACCCATTTTCTTGCAAATGGCATCAGTTCGTTCTCCTTTACAGTGGATAATATTCTTGTATATGGAAAGCATATTTGCTTTATCTCTACACCTGTGCCTGGCCACTGGACTTGTTCTATGTCTTGGATATTGTGAGTGATGAAGAATTAAACAATGGATGCAGCTGTCTACTGCATACTCACCTTGAGATTCCTTTGAATGGCTAGACTTTTTGTTGTTGTTATTTAGTATTTGATTACTTTTGTTTTAGCCTTTGCGTTTTTTTCTTTTCCTACTTGTTTTTAATGTTTATATTAGTTATAGACAATAGCGGCTTTTGTTGTGATATTTTTGTAAATGTACACATTGTAATTTGATCGTGTTATTGAATATCTTGTCTCTTCTTGCTCCAGATAATCCCCTTCCTATGCCCTTCCATTGCCCATGTACTTTCACTTATTTTTGTTGTTGTTATTGTTTTGTTGTTGTTGTTGACTCATTAGGGCTGCTTATAAGAGCATGCATGGGTGAGGGTTTGTTTACAGAATCATGAGTATCTTACCATGATGTCTAGGTTTTGCTGAGTGAACAGTTGTTGCTAAGGATTGAGTTGTGTCCACCTTCCTCTGTTCATATACTGAATTCCTAACCCCCCATATGATTGTATTGGAGACACGGCCTTTAAGAGATGATTGAGATTAAATAAATGAGGGTGTAAGCATGGATTCCCCTCATCAGATAGTACTGACATTTTGGTAACAGAAGGAAAGTCCTGGAAATTGTTTTGTCTACCATGTTAAGACATGTGGAGAAGGCAGCTATTTGAAGAAGTAAATGACCTCATTGAGAACCAAATTTTCCAGGACCTAGATCTTGGACTTTCAGACTCCAGAACCATGAGAAAACAACTCATGTCAACTAGTCTCCTAGTAAGTGAGATGGCACTTAGAAGCCTGCGGTGACTGAGGTAGTGTCTAATGGTCTTTCTCAGGGGGCAAGTTCATTGTTCTTGTCACTGAGACTGGGGACAGAAGAGTTTGTCAAAGAGCCTTGGAGTACTGAAAAGCACCAGCTCCCAACATACTGATGTATATGATTAGTTGTGTGGAAGACTTCACTTCTTGTTAAATTACAACCTCCAGATAACTAGCAATGTAATTTTTCTCCTCCAAGCTTTTGTGCAAATCTGTACACACACACACACACACACACACACACACACACACACACACACACATACACATATACATACTCACAGAAATAGAATAGATATGTGATAGATACATAGATGAATATGTTCATGAAGTCTTCATTTGCCTTTCAAGCTAAATCCACCATGAGGTGCTCTGGTTACCATTGAAGAGTCTCTATTGGGTTGAGAATGTGTTGACACAGTGTTCCTTGGTGCATAGGCATGTTCTAAAGCCCACCCTCTTAGCCGTGGCATTACTTTACTGAATGTGTGGGTATCAAATCATTTGGCAGCAGTGAAAGTTTCCTGGCCATGTAAGGACTGCAAATTAAATCAAAATTCAACAGGTAATGAATGCAAGATATTTATGGCAGAACTGAGCCATGTTACTACAGGTCCTCACTGCAGCCTTAGTTCTGAACATACATCAGGTGCCATTTGCACTCCATGTGCCTGTATACCAAACAATACCAGCAAAGGCTTCCTAGAATACCTTGCCTCAGATCTGAGAATGTTGTATGTTATGAATTATAGTGTTTCTCTGTACAATAAATTTTTCTGCTCTTATAAAATTATAATGGTTTAATTAAAGAAAGCACACTTTTCATATTTTACTGCTATAATTTTTCAGTGTGTATCAAATTAGCAATCTTTATATTTTATTATGTCATGTTAGATTTTATTTTTATTTATTTTTTATTATTGTTCTCTTAAGCAATATATTAGATTCTATTTTCATAATTACTATTTGTTTATTTACATACATCTGAATGCATGCATGGAGACAAGAGGACAACTGTGGAACTGTATCTCTTCTTCTACTGTGTGTTTGTTCTTGGACTCGATCTCAGGGCTTTAAGCTTCACTCCCTGAGCTCTCTCTCCAGCCCAGAATATTTGCTTTGAAGAATTTCTAAGCTTGAGTTGCTAACTTAAGTTTTAAAAAGAAATTGTTAAACAAAGTTTAGCTTGGGATTAGGAAGGAATCTCCAACAACTTTTGGAATGCCCCTGCCCAGAGTTCTGCCATTTCTATAGTGCAGCATCCTCAGCATTGACAAATCAAAGTGTCAGAGGACTCCAAGGAGTATTGGGCATGCTGTTCATGTTATGGCATCAAAATTCAGGCAAGTTTTAATTTTTTATATGAAAAGAAAGCATCTCCATTGCACTAGCACATAATTTGCTTTCATCTTCTATTAGTGGTAAAATATTTACCTCAAAGAAATGTTGTAAAAATAAATTTCTTCATGATTGATTTCAGCAAATATTTGATCTGTATACCCATTTTATAGACCTATACAAGGGGTAGTGTGAATGTTTCTGGGAGGAAAAGTGTCATGAGTAGGAGTTTAGGAAGTCCAATTCTTTCTTTACACATGACAGCTAAGCTATGCCCATGAAATCTCAAAAATATGGTTATGTGTAAGGCCTACACAGTAACAACACCAGTTGACATGTCAATGTGGATGAGGGAAATTTCACTAGACTCCATTTCTAGATGAAGAGCTACATGTAATCAGAGGCTGCTGGAAGAGGGAGAATCAATCTTTTCAAGGGAAGAGACCCCTGATAGGTTTAGTCCCAAATGGTAATCCCTAAACACACATACTGATGAGCAACACTAAGTGGACACAATAGTATATACATATATACACACATATCTTTGTTACTTTTCTATTGCCATGACCAAACACTGTGACCTGTGAAGTTTATGACATTTAATTTGGGGCTCACAGTTACAGAGGGTTGGAGTGTACAACCATCATGCAGAGCATTGCAGCAGGCAGGAACGGATGATGCTGGAGCAATAACTGAGAGCCTACATCTTTGTCTGCAAACAGGGGACATGTGTGTGTGTGTGTGTGTGTGTATGTGTGTGTGTGTGTGTGTGTGTGTGTGTGTGTGTATGCATGTAATAGAGAAGGGGAGGGAGAGAGAGAGAGAGAGAGAGAGAGAGAGAGAGAGAGAGAGAGAGAGAGAGAACTAACTAGGCTAACTAGATGAACAGTATAGACTTTTGAACCCCTCAAAACCCTGCCCACAGTGACATGCCTCCTCCAACAAGGCCACACCTCCCAATCCTTCCTAAACTGTTCTACCGACTTGGGACCAAGTATTCAAATATATAAATCTATGGGGACCATTCTTACTCAAACCACCACAGCACATATACACATAGTATATACATTTATAACAATAGAGAAGAGGTCATGGATTTGAAAAGGAGTTCAAGATATAATGGAGGAGGAAAGGAGAGGGAGAGGTAGAAATGATGCATACCTATGCATGATACTCTCAAAAAATTAAAAATTAATTTCAAAGAGTCCACTTGGTAAATATCCAGCTAGTTCTAGAAACAGCCTTAATCCAGGCATATTGGTGTCTTAAGTCTATGTGCAGAATTATATTTTCTACACAAGTTGGGAAGTAGTTTTAAAAGTAGAGAGATCCAAAACAAGACAGCTGCAAAAGGAAGGTATTCCTTTTTTTTTCCCTGCCTCTACTGTGCTCCATCCAACAGAAGGATAAAGGCAGTGGTTAAAAAACAAATGCTGATCAATAGAAGGGTTATTTCCTCAACATCATCCATGAATTCTGCCATGTGCTACATCCTTTCCTCATAGTTCATTTGGCAGTTGGAGCTGTAAACACTAGCTTTGGTGATACCTCACAGGGTAAGTCAATGGTGCTTCCTGCTTGGATGTTTCCAGAAGACCTGCCTTCCAGTTACAGAACTTCAGTTTGTGACCACAGAGAAGCCGCATGACAGCCACAAAGGGGAGGAAACAGCCCGTATCTTGCAAAAGGAAGCAGGAGCCCCATTCTCACTGTGCTTCAGTTCTGTGGTGTTACTATTTTTGTTTGATTTCAATATGGCGTCAGTGAGGCTGGTATATATGACATGTTCGAGGAGTCTTCATGCATATGATCTTCTCCTTCATCTCCATCTTTGGCGACTCTGACATCTGTGGGTGATGAACTTGGCCCTAGGAACATAGCTACTGACAATGCAGACAAACCCCTCTTCTTTATGGAGTTCCTATGACAAATGCATGGATAATTTAGAAAGTGCTAAGTGGCATGGAGAAACATTAAGTGGAAAATGTCCTTAAAAACACTGTGTAGAGGCTGGGTGGTGGTGGCGCATGCCTTTAATCTCAGCACTCGGGAGGCAGAGGCAGGTGGATCTTTGTGAGTTTGAGGTCTACCTGGGCTACCAAGTGAGTTCCAGGAAAGGTGCAAAGCTACACAGAGAAACCCTGTCTCGAAAAACCAAAAAGAAAAAGAAAAGCCCTGTATAGAGATGTTACAAAGAGTAGCCTGGAGTGATATCTTCTGAGTAATCAATCCTCTTTGGTTAGTATTTCTACTAGAGTCATTTAGGGTGTTGGGAATTAAACAGTCAACATTCTGGGCAAAGGATCTAAAGTTGAGTTATGCTCCTAGCCCTGAGAAGACAATCTTCACATGAAGAGGAGGCAAGATAGCAAGCTGTGTGCTTATCTGGAGATGTCTTTTATGAAATGAGACCAGGAATTATGAAGTCCCCCAAATTAGCAGTCTACTAAGGGGTGTGTGATCACTTAACAAAGAATGAGCAAATATTGTAGGTAAGGACAGTAAAGGGGAGCAATGAAGGAGACATCAGAGAAGGAGCAGAGGTTACATGACTGTAGGCTTTTCTACTCGGCAGGATGACTATTGGACTTCAGTGATGGCATGGTACCCTAAGTGTGCCACATAGATGCAAATGAAATTGAGATTCAATGCCATACCGCTCACACACAGTGCCAAGTCAGCCATCAGCAGTGTGTTGGCCATAGTTCCTGCGCTGGCTTCAGACAATGGAACAAGGCTAAAAGTGGTTTGCCTAGGACAAGACTTCTGAGAAAACCTGCTGGGCCAACAAGTAGCTGGGAATGGCTTCACCCTCCTCTCTTCTAATGTCTTTTCCATGTGAACAGTGTCAACTGGTGAAAATTAACAGAAGGCCTTAGGTAGCTGGCCACCTTCAGTTTTAAAAAGAACTTTTGGGCTGAGGAGATAGCTCATTAGGTACAAAACACACCTGAATCATGTGCATGAGGACTTGAGTTTCAATCCCCAGAAGGCACCTAGAAACCTTACATAGCTCTGAACTCTAATCCCACACTCCTATGGGAAATGGGAAACAAAAATGAGAAAATCCCTGGAAATGCAGGGCAGCTAGCCTGGTATAAACAGTACAAAAACAACAGAGGCCCTGTCTCAAATAATGTAGAAAGTTAGGACCTATACCCAAGGTTGTCCTCTACCCTTTTCATGGAACATGTCCATCCATACTCACACACACAAATGCTTTCTCACATTAAACACTTACACACACAGAGAAATAACTTATTTCTTATTGTTGCATATATTTATGAAGTATGATATATTAACTCCATACACATGTATAACTTTTAATGGCCAAAACAGGGTAGAATGTTTCTATCTTTCATGAAGATTTTGCACTATACCTCCCAAGCATATATGCTATAATAGTATAATAATAATAACAGTAATAAATGTGCTAGCATAGTGACACCACTTTATTATTAGTTTCTATAGGGAATTCTGTTAAATTCTGTCAGCATTATCTCATTGGAATGCATCAATTTACAAAACACTTACCTGTACAGTGTCCACCCTAAAGAAGTCACTCATTAAGTAGCTTTTGAACTTTTTTTCATCTAAAACCTACAAAGTATCCTGTTTTGCTCCTTTGGGAAATGTCTCCATGCCTGGAAATTTAACCAAAACATTCAAAGACACAAAGAGAGAGCAGAGATGGTTGTGAGTGTCTAGGTTTTCCCCACCCAGATCCTTGTTGATTAAAGGATTTAAGTCTAGGTCGTCTTGATCCGGATCCTTGTTTATGACTGGGTGTTTCTGTTCCCAGTACATCTGGTGTGGTGGCGGTTACAGGTGCTTTTGGCATAGTCGTGGTCTAGTGACGAGTGAAGGATTAAAAATCTTCCCAAAGACCTAACTGTCTTGCTTCTCCTTAGTGATTATTTAGCCTCCTGGATTCTTCATTGTATTTGGATTCTTCATTGGTATATTGGGAATACAATGACAACCTTTGATCTTCTTAGTAGAAGATGATAATGTGTGTGTTTGTCAATTATGAAGTGATAAGCAAATATAAAGGGATGGATTGTTCTGTCAACACATCTCTTGCAAATAAGATGGAAGGTCATTTGCAAATATTACACCTGGTTCAAGAGGTACCTGGGAACAGGCCAAGCTCTTGTATCAGGATTTGGCCAGGTTTTTTTTTTTTTTTTTTCTGTAAATGTCTAGATATTAACTGTGTTTGATTTTTGTGGCTGAAAGACGTCTGCCACAACTCAATCCTGATGTTACAGCATGGACAACACAGAAATGAATAGACAGAACTGACATTCAAATGAAAGGGCCAAACAGAAAACACCAATTTTAGATCTGTAGGTTTTCGTTCCAGTTTGTTTTTGTCTTTTCTTGTTTAGATAGCATTTTCAATTCTTGCATTTTAGTAAGAAAGCTACATTTTTAATGGATGTTAGCAATTCATCCACCTGAAATTTGTAAATGGTCTTTTGGGGCAGGTAAAATTATGTAACTCAGTGTTAGAAACAGGAGAAAATTTTTTCTTTTTATTTATGTATAAAAAATAATATGATATTTCTCAAGTTAATGGCAGTGTACCTTGTGCAGCTGAATTCCCAAAGTCTATCTTTTCATTTTATTTTTGTTTTCTTATGCTTCAAATAAATAGAAAAATGGTTATAAAAGAGAATGAAACAGAATGAGAGCTGAATGTTGCAATGGGCTGCAGTTTCCTGAGAACAATTTTGATCTTTGCAGTCATGTCTGTGCACACACAATTGATATGTTGAATGTTATGTTAGATAGTCTTCTGCAGTTTTCTTTTGGGAACAATCTTGGAAGTGAAAGAAAACTAAAGATAAACCTTGACAGTGTTGCCACCAACCTCCCGGTCATTTGTGCAGAAAGGGAATATGGAAGATGAGGTGCATGTGTAGACTTGGCTGGCTTTTGGACACACCCTCTGATTTTTGCCTCAGTTGTCAGATGCCTCCTCTTTAGTCTGTCACTGTTTCCAATGACTACTTAATAGCTTATCTTGCCCATCTGGCCATCCCATTCCTGATGCTTATGTCATTACTCTCTATGTCTTGCATAGATGTTTGATGTGATGCTCTTTTCTTAAAAATCATGGTGTTGAAAGCCTTGGGTGGGTTACAGAATTTAAATAATATGCCGCTTAATACTCAGATATTTACTTCATGGATTTGTTTTAAAATGAAATAATTGATCACAGCCAGTGTTGTCCCTTATTGTCAGCTTGTCTGCCTGTGGGTGTATATCTTGTTCTACTGAAATCAGGCACCCATAATGACTCACTTTGTCTTGGTTCTGGAGTATACCATACAGCAAGGTTCTCTGACAGCAACATGGAAGGTGGCGTTCATGCAAGATCACATTGAACATATAGAAAAGGGAAAAGTCATTTGTTCACACCAATGTTTTACTTTTAACATCCTTGGAGACAATATTGTGTGTGTGTGTGTGTGTGTGTGTGTGTGTGTGTGTGTGTGTGAATGTAAGATTGTTTTCACATTCATATACTTGTAACTGCATGTGTGAAAGCATACATGCATATCTGTGTAAAATTCAGAGGTCAAACTCAGGTATTATTTTTTTCAGGAGATGACCACCTTGATTGCTGAGACGGGGTCTCTCAGAGCATAGAGCTAACCTAACAGACGAGGGTGCTTTCCAGCAAGCCCCAGAGACTCATCTGTCTCTGCTGCTCGGCCCTGAGATTACAGGTGTTCACTAGGATGCCCACCTCTTTACATGGGATCTGGCAATCAAACTCAGGTCTTTCCACTTGCTAGGCAAGCACTTTAACCAACAGAGTGATTTCTCTGGCCCTGCAAAACACACACACACACACACACACAACAACAACACACACACACACACACACACACACACAACATGTCCATCTCAAACCTCCCTTCACTCTTCTGAGTTTTAATGAATTTTCATTCTTTTAAGTTTGGGATTCACATGTAAAAGGACCACAAATTACAGATTAGCTTCCCATATGTGGCAGTGCACTAAAGTAGAATGCAAACCCATGTGTCTCTAAAGCCAAATCAAATAAAATACACCTGTTGCTTTGACTGAGAGATGAACACCCTCACATGTACATTAGATAGGAAATAATAGGCCTTAATATATTTTTGTGAGATTTATTAGGTTTTTATGTTCTTCAAAATCATCTATCCTATCTTTAAACAACTTGTTTAAAATCCTAAAACTGATGCTCAGTAGTTCATCAATCTGTACTCTCACCTGATAGAATACTACTTGACAATTAAGAGAGATGATATTGAATGGTTTCAAAGGCGTTATGCAAAGTGACAGATGCCTTAAGTTCACATGCTATATGACTTCTTTGACAAGATAATCTATAAATTATAAGATCATGTGATGAAAATAGATCAGTGGTTGCCTTGGTTGAGGAAGAGGATGAATATTTTAGCATAGTGGGATGTGTGAGGAAGAGGAGGAATATTTTAGCATAGTAGAATAGAGTGAAGGAGTTTTCTGGGTGGGAGAATTGTTACGTATCCTGATCATACAGCAGTTGTTCATATCTACTCCTCTTTAAAGCCACAGCATTCAGCAATATGGTAATCTTACTCTGTGTTGACTTGTACATTTTAGCAAACACAACATACCTGATTATTCTTATTGAGAACATAAACACCAACAGCTAATGGCAGAGGGATATCAGGCATTCCTTATGACATAAATTTAATTGTGCTCCTTTTACTAAGACACGAAGTTATAACTCAGATCTAGTTATTACGTTTACAAAAGAGCTGAGAAAAGTGCAGATTCTGCTCAGTGGATAATTCTCTAGGTTCTGAGTCATGAGAATAGTCTAAGTTATGTGTCTCCCAGCTGCTGTAACTTGTCCTCTTGTGCATATGGAGTGCTTTTCTGTTCTTATGGTAATCATTTTCCTTCCTTCCTGTGTATATATATAGTGTATGACAGTTACAGTAGCTGTGGGAACCATAACTTTAAGTTCTGTGACTTCTGTGAGTAAAACCAGCCATAATGTTGAATTAATGCCATTGCTCACATGGCATTTCCCTGTTGCTATAAGTGGGAAACTTACAGAGTATTTAAATAAAGGTTTGGCATTCATTTTTCAATAGTATATAAATTATGACACATATGTAGACTAATTTCATCATTAAATAGCATTACTACTAAACAGAGTAAGGATAACGTTGGAGATTATACACAAAGTACCATGCATTAGCACAATGTGGTTTAGCCATCCATACTATCAAAATGGAAGATAAGGAGCTCGGGAGACAGCCCAACAGTCAAAAACACTTAAAATACATGGAAGCTAGAAGACTATCATGACACTCATTCAGCAAATAACAAACTAGAACTCTGCTCCTAGCCCTGGTAGCTTTGTAGGACTGCCTTAAAACAGGACTGATCAACTGGAACATTGATTCATTTACTAAAACGAAACGGTAGTGGAGACTTTCTGGGCTGCAGAGATTCAGAGAGTGCTGGTTATTGTTGCTTCTGTTGTTTCTGGATGTTGAAACATCAGTATTGGCATAGTATATCAGGCAGAAATTGGGACTTCATAACAAGCAATAAAAAAGACATGCAAAAAATCCTTTGACATCAGGAACATTGGGTAAGAATCTAATTGTTGATGGCCCTATCTGTCTTGCCTGGGTGTCATTTTAGAAACAGTCAATCAAGGTGAGACCAAGAACCTGAAGGAGAGGTTTTTTGGCATTGGACCTGCTGTGGCACTCTTGTCTGTCATTAGGCTGGGCCCCAAGTGGGGTGTTAAGATGCCTTTCAATGCCAGGACACTGATAGAACTTACAGGGTAGTAAGGTGTAGTGGGTGTAGTAAATGAAGTGCATCAGCCCCAGAGACAACTCAAAGTACAGAAAATTCCCCTCCCTCCTTCCTAGGTGAGTTCATATGAATTGACTGCGAGATCTTCATGCTCTGGGGACACTGGACCTAGGCTTGGTGAGGACAGAGAAAAGTTTGAGAGCAGCAGAATCAAAAGCTCCAGGGCAGCTATTACTCCTGGCTGGAAGCTTATTGGTATGCAGGCTATTTCCGTATGTTATGGCCTCCTGGCTGTTACCAGATGCAGAGGTGGTGGGTCAGGGAGCCTTTGCTTGTTTGCAGCTGTTCATCCACCCTGGAGGAGGATGAAAAATGGCCCTCTTGTGCTGGCACTGTCTCAAGGTTAGGGAGTATATGTCTTAGTGAGGAAGGGTGCTTAACATATTTCAGTGGATAGGAAGACCCGCATCATCTGTGCCTCCAAGCATGGCCCGCATACCAGCGGTCTTTAGTCTAAGCAATCTCTACAGGCCTCCTTGTCCCCAAACTGGATTATAATGTTGGAGTCACCCAGCTTTCATTAAAGCAAGACATTCTGTCTTTGTTCATAAAAGTAATTAATTATCCAGGCTGTTGTGTCAGACAAATGGTAGCATGGTCATATTTCCAGGAAAGGTGCACATGAACCCTGTTCTCTCCTGTTTGTTTCTCTGCATGCATCACCCTCTTACTCTGCTCTCTAACCCTGCAAAATCCTCAGCTTTTCTAGCTATTCCCTCATCTGTGCACACACAACTAGACCAAGCAGGATGCTGAGCATCATATTTACTCTTGACAGATGTATAGTCTGTCACCCCTCCCGTCCTGAGTATGGGAGCACAAACTAGGAACCTCATGTTACCCTGTAAAGTCATTTGTTGGAAATGCCTGGTTCCTACTTTTGGATTGGCGATTAGACAGTTGTGGGACCCAAGATGTCTAGTTGGAAAAATGTTCCACAAATTGAATATTGAAAGGCTTCCTAGTTTGTGCATGCTGAATTCCCAGGAGGATGGACAGAATAATTTAGTTTGGTAGTTGCAGGCCAGGCAGTCCCACCTACATGCCCTCCTGGTCCTCTTCATAGGGATTAAAACAAGTCGTTTGCTATATGTGTGGATGTACTAACAATCTAGTACCTGAGCCGTGCTCTAACAGATAATCTAGGTCCCAGAGGCCATGGCCTGATCTACACCTCTGAGTTCACATTCTCTTACCACATAGCTAGCAAAGCCTCCCTGGCCACCCCCATACCTGAAACCGGATATGCAAATATTGGATTTCCAAAGGGTTGGGGCAGGACATTGTCACAAGTAAATATTCATTTGCTTATCTAAAGCAGAATTTTCTTTACTTTTACAGAAGGCACGTGGCAGTGATGATCTGAATGCTTCTATGACATCTCAGCATTTTGAAGAAGAATCTGTGAGTGACGTTCAGTACAAACTAACACTGATGTCCGCATCATAAATACTTCTTACCAACTGTCCGCAGTTCTCTGCTCCTTTATCTTTAAAATATATGGAAAAGTGCCCACCTACAGAAACATGTCTTGCAAGTTCTAGCTGGAAGAGATTAATTCAGGTTTATTGATTGGTTAGGCTGGAATAGATTTGTCTAAAAATATACAGTAACTATGCAACTGAATTTGGAAGGAAAGAGGACAAAGCCCTTTGAAGCCCTCTGAAATTTTGAAAAGTAGCTTGTCAAGGGCAGCTGCAGCCACAAGATCAATTGATTGAGTGCCTAATGAATGAATAATAAATCATCCCGTCTGCTCTTTGAAGAACGGCAGAAATTTGAACTGGCTCAAACATTGCACAGGATTCATACAATTCATAGTTACTCAAAAAATAGGCGGTTCATCACTGGAGCCCATGACAGTTGACGAATTCCTAGAGAGGGAAGGGACAGAGCTTAGAGGATGGGAGAGCACAAGGGTAAAGAAAGACAGCAAGGGAAGACAGTGAAGAATGAAGGTGGAATGTGCCTAAGCTAGAGAACACAGAGCTGAGACTGGCCAGTGTGGACCTGGAAACTCAGGTGAAGAGCCTGATGGACTGGAAGACTCATGTTGAGTTGAAATTCTATCCCATGTGGAGGAGGTCTACTGGAGTTGGTGAGGATTGATGTGAATGTGGACAAGACAGTCCACATATGAGGTGGAGATGTGGACACACCTTGGTGGGAGGCAGCCCCGTTCTGCTCTCTTCATACTATTTCTTCTCCAGTGTTCTGTTCTTATTTTGAAATTAGTTTATTCTCCACACCCTTGTGTGTGTGAGTGTGTAAGTATATATGTGTGTATAGCTGTGTATGTAGCTCCACTTGCTTTTATCTTGTGGAGGCTAGAAGAGGACATCCTCTTCCACCACTTTCCATCTGTTCCTTTGAGGCAGAATCTCTCCCTGAACCAAGACTCCTATTTTCTTTTCTAGGCTAGGTGCCAGCCAACCTGAATGAACCCCTTATCTCCACCTCCCTCAGAGCTGGAGTTGCAAATGTGCATAGAATGTTTGACTTCTTATGTGTGTGTTGGGACTGGAACTCCAGTCCTCATAATTACACAGCAGGTGCCCAACTGCTGAGTCATCTCTCCAGTCCAAGTGTACACTTTTATCATAAGAAATTTTACAATCAGGCAAGGAGTTTAGGGGGTTCAGACATTGACATACTATATATTCAATTATTGGAATTTTATCTTGTGAAGTTATACTCATGATTACCTCAGAATTCAGATACAATCCCATTAGGGGAAAATATCAAGTAATTGGCTGATAATGGAGTTAATGACCATGTTATCAAAGCAATTTGCAGCTGAGGTTCATGCTTGAGCACTGTTTCTTTTGTCTTTCCTGATTAGTAAGCAGTGTCTCCACCTGGGCTCACATTTCACTGACATAGACGCTGTTTTCATCTGTGCAGACTCTTGGAGAAGCGGGTGATTGCCTGAGTCACCTCCCGAGCCCCTTTGCATACCTCCTCACTATACATCTGAAGGAAGGCCGTAACCTCGTGGTCCGGGATCGCTGCGGTAAGGTTGGTCTGTTGTGCGCTTGCTTAGTAGCCTAAAAATTCCTCTGTGTCCTGGTAGGAAGGCTAGACTCAACCATGGTCCATCTCACACTATTTAAAGAGGAGCTCATCTCTCACATTGGACCTCCAGCCTCAGCCTCTTCCATATACATTGACTGTGAGTTATTTAAAAGTGATAAATGCTGGTATCCTTAAAAAAATAGTAACAATTCATAAAGCTATTTTAGAATGAAATAGCCATGATAATTTGTATTTGGCATAGTTCAGAAAAATAGTCACTAGGTATTCCCACTTTATTGAAGAGAGTGAATGGATTTTTAAGATGAGGCAATGGGATTCACTGATTGATGCAAATAGCCTTGAACTTCTTCCTTCCTGTCTTGAGATTCCATAGGATCCCCTTTATAGCCATTATCTGTTTGTATTTTCTACAAGCCGGTTTACATCCCCATATCTATTTAAATTAAATTAAGACTGTGATACCCATATTGTTGTGCAATAAGCTTTGCTTTTTGCTTTCCATCTTCAAAATAGGCCATGGTTTTCTGTGCAAATATACTTTCTCTTTTAAACTCATCATGTTGTTGCATGTCCTTTGCATGTTTGAGTCTCCAAAGAGGCTGGTTCATCATTTCTGTGTCCTTGGGTCCCCATGTACAGATTCCATCTTTGTTCATGGCAACCTGCCTTCAGTTAAGAAGGCTGAGACATGCAGCTGGGCAGGGTGAGCAGGTAGTACCTGTTGGGGTTTCTTCTGTTCTGCTCTCAGCAGCTCCTGACATCTGCCATTTAAGTAAGGCCTTTCTTTCTGGTTACTGTCCATGCTGTCTGTTCCTGTTTGACTACACAGGCTTTGCTGGTCCTTGTGTAGCATCAGCGGACAAGGGAGTGTTGATTCATCCTCTGCTGTATGAATGCTGCACCCAGATCATATATTAGTCAGCTTCCACTTCTCATATCCAAGCCTTGAGCATGGATAGCTCATCTGCCACACACATTGTCCTTCTAGTCACCTCACCGCTGCCCCAGAATTCTTCCTACTACCTCTTCATAGTCCACATATTTGTGCTGACAATTCTTCCACAAATCTGCTCTCACTTATATCACTTCTGTCTGCCAGAACTGTGTGAAACATATTCTTTCTCTCCTTTTTTTCCCCCTTTGAGACAGTGTTTCTTGTGTAGTCCTGACTGTCCTGGAACTCTTACTTTTTAGACCAGACTGGCATTGAACTCAATAGAGATCCACCTGCCTCTGCCTCCTAAGTGCTGGGATTAAAGGTGTGCACCACCACCGCCCAGCACATCCTTTCTTCTTAATAAAAACCCTTTCTCTTTTCACATGTAGTTTTCAAAACGGAGGGTCTTGCATTGTATTTGTTAGTAAGTCTATTATTTCTTATTCAATCCAATAATTTCTTATCTGCCATTTGAATCACATATGTTTTATATCTGTCATAAACACATCCATGTCTATAGATATATTCCATGCCAATTTAATGAGAAGGATCGCCTAGATCTTCATACCTGAGATAACATCTAAGGGATGTGATCCTTAATCAATATAAGTGACCACTTACAGATGACCTGACTCTGGACCTGCTAAGTGTCTCAGTGACTGCTTTTGTTAAAAAAGACCACTTTCAAATCCATTCTGTGACAACATCCTCAGATGTTAAGAACATTCTGAAGAGAGAGAATGTTTAACTTTACAGGTCCCTGAACAAATTTTTTGTAATATCTATATATATTATATAAATAAATATTATATATTATATTTGTATATATGCATGTGTATATAAGCATATATTCATGTCTTTAATCTTGGAATTCATATATATACATATATACATACATACATACATACATACACACACACACACACACACACACACACAAATTCCCTTCCCTCCAAATCTATAACTTTGGGGATAATTATAGGCCCTGAATCCCTTTGGGAGCCTTTTCTGATCTTTTGATTCTCTCTTATGTATGAGTCATCTAGCCAGCCTATTCTTGGCGTATCATTCTAATACAAGCACAGCATATCCCTATAAGGTTTTGTTGGTTATGGTCATTCTATTGGCAACACAACCCCAGAACTTCTTGCCCCACACAGCTATAACAATATGTCTATGGCTAACCTCTGTCCCCATTTCTCTTCCCCATGTTCTTCTTGTCCCCTGGCATCTACCATTCTACTTTCAACTTCTCTGAGATTCTACATATAAATGAGAACATACAGCATTTGGTTTTCTCAGCCTGGCTTATTTCACTTAACATAGTGTTCTTCAGCTCATTCCCCTCCTTTTATTACTGTAGAGTGTATATACATTCATTATTTATAAGAGAGTTGTATTTATATTTTTTCCTTAAATGGGATAATATATTTCATTTTTAATTGAAAATCAAAATACATGTAACTGATCACATATTAACTTTCAGTTATGATGGGGGCTTTCCAACATATTCAGAGGTTTGAGTTACCCCTTCAGCTCAGGGGAACAGCTAGAAGATTGTTAATTTCCATGCATGGTTTTCATTTTGTAGGTTTTCCTCATAGATGTTATTTCTGATGAATCATTCTTTGTTACCAAACAGCTCAGCATTTTTTTTGAATTGTTACAAAACCATTCCTGTTTATGAAGCTTTCAGCCCAGATATAGGTTGGCAAACAGTTTATACCCAAGGCCCAATAGTAGGTATTTTAGGCTTCATGATCCATGAGTGACAGCTATTCATCTTGTGTTACTATAGCAGGAAAATATCCACAAAGAACACATGGGTAAATGGAAATGGTTATGTTCTGCTAAAACTGAATTAATATAAGCAGAGGTAAACTAGTCATTGGGCTGGAGTGAACCCAGATGCTACAGTTGCTGACCTCTGACTAGAATATTATGATCTGATTTTTGGTTTCATCCTCTAAAAACATGCTTTTAATAGCATCGTGGCTGCAACCACTGTTTGATTAAAGAAGATGTGTTTATTAAGCAATCGTGATTTGAAGTTCACACTTTTAGTAGCTCTATCTAGGAAGCCTCTTGGTAAAAAGACAAAATACTGCATTAATATCTGGAGATATTAGGCAGCCAAAAGTCATGATTTGGTATTTCTCCAGGTCTTGGGGTGAAAACTCAGTTTCAGGAGAAGACTGCTTAGGTAACATCAAGAAAGTATAAAGCTATGCTTAGAGTCTTCTTGACCCACCTGAAACTAAGAGGAGGAGCCTCCCAGGCACTCCAGCACCTCTGTTGGCCAGGGCTGGGAAATGCACCCTACTGATGTTGAATCCTTTGCTTCTGTCTTTGAAGATGTTGAGATTTTTCTGGGATGTTTTTTGAAGTTGGTTAATACACAGAGTGGTCAAGAGTTCTTTGGAAATATTCAGTAAGGAATGTGTTATTCAGAATACCAAATAGGTTTAGCACTGTTGTCCTACAAAGAGCAAGGGTCTGCAGCTGCTACCCAGATCAACCTGTCTGTCGTATCTGTCGCTTGTTTATGTTCTCTTGGTATTGGTAGTATTTTCTCTCTCTCTCTCTCCTGTCCTCTCCTCCTCCTCTCCCTGCTCTACCATTCCTCCTTCCCTAAGTTCCCCTCTCCATCCCTTGTAAACATGACTTTATCCACTTGTATAATAGTGGATATAAGAAGAGTGTCATGTGAGGCCAAGAGCTTTAGTTGTAGAGGTTTGGACACATATCAAATATTGCCATGCCAGGACTCTTTCTAGTGTAGAATTCTTTTCTTTGGGTTTCTGACATCTTCCTTTGCCTATACCACACTAGATCCAGTAATGGGCATTTTGTGCCTAATTAAGGGATTCCTTTTCTTTTTCTCTTTAGGCACGCAGTTTTGCTTGCTGTGGTGTGAGCCTGAGATGTAGCACATTGTCTGGGCACGGCCTTGAGCTCATTCTTTTAGGAGGAACATCATGGCCATTTCCCTCTCAGTAATTGCCTGTTTGTCCTTGCCTGACCTCCATCTCCTCTCCTCTCTTTGTTCTTGCTTTCACCTCTTGACAACATTAACTTCATACTTTATATCCCATGTCTCCTTCCTCCTTTGGGGCTGTAAAATTACACCTGTTGCATTGTTTTTGAGCATGTAAGACTTGCCTTTTTCTATGGTTTTGGTGTGGTCCTGGTCCAGTAATTTTAAGTCTCTGAGAATTAAAGCTGAAGTGATGTAACATGACCATCTACTTTCAGTACAACTGCTTCCTCATGTGGTTGATGCACAGAGAAAATTGGACCATGGCTCAGTTTCCCATAGAGAATAATGTGACTGAGAAGATATTTGGTGTCGCAGTGGGTAGAAGAACTTAGGGCAACAGCCTTACCTTCCACACTCATAGATAGGATCCTGGGTTTTCTAATATAGACAAAGTCTCTTGACTGTGGGAAAACTCCCATCTCATGCCTCTTATACCCTATATCATTAATTCCTGGAAATGAAGAGCACCCACATTAAAAAAAAAAGTCTGTTTTCCCCTTGAAAACGTAGGCTAACCCAAATCCACAGCTGTGGCCTTAAAGAATACTGTGTTGCTGGTGCCCTCTCCTGGCTCCTCTCCAGTATTGCAAAGAGAAAAAATGAAATTCACTATAACATCCCTAGGGCCATAACCACTACTCCCACTGTGTTGAGGGATAATGGTTTTCTTTGTGATGTGAGCTTTTTGAAAACTCATGATCTATTCCACTACAAAACTTCTCCCTTTATTCATATCTGGAATAGATAAGTATTTGATGTTTGTTTATGGAGTAGTGGCAGCTTTCTCTTCAGATGACAGGAAAAACGTCATTGGAGGAGTGACTTGAAGACCAAGAGCACCAAGACTGCCACACAAATGGGTAATTAGAAAGCTGAGGATTACCACTGAAGTAATTCCATGGTCAGCCCTTCTAATTTAAACCTTGCTTCACTTAGTAGGCTGAGTTTTATGGTTGTATATTCTCTTTGTAACGAAAAGATAGTCATGTTAGAGCTATAGAGAAACATAGCCTCTGTGGTATGGCTGTAAAGATGGACAGGTGGCTGTTTCTAGAACTCTGCCACAAAATGAGCAGCATCCTTTGAATGACTCTTTGCATCGGTGGTGGTATTATACCCTGCACTTTAAATTGGATTCAGGAAATGTTCCTCAAGACCAACATGGGGGAAGGCAAGCGTGAGGATGAAGGCACTGCCAGGTCCTCACTAGAATTTTAAGATGAGTTGCCTTTTGCTGATGTAAGTTTGAAAGCAGGGTTTCCTTTTTATAGCATAATAGACCCCCATTTTTGGAGTGCTCTGTCACACACTTTTGGTTCTTATGTATGTTATTCTCTATTACAAAATATTTAAGAAGAAAGATAAAATTGTAGAGCACATCCTGCTCTGCTGAGTCAATGTTCCAAATTAGGTTAATGAAAATTCATTTTATTGCTGCTGCTTCTTCTTCTGCTTCTTCTTCTTCTTCTTCTTCTTCTTCTTCTTCTTCCTCTTCTTCCTATTATTATTATTATTATTATTATTATTATTATTACTACTACTATTATGTGGGTGTATGTGTGTATTCACGTGCATGTTCCTATGATGTGTGTGGACACATGTGTGCCATAGCACATGTGTGCAGATTAGAGGAAAACTTTGTGGTGGTCA
Source organism: Onychomys torridus (assembly GCF_903995425.1). Taxonomy (NCBI): domain Eukaryota; kingdom Metazoa; phylum Chordata; class Mammalia; order Rodentia; family Cricetidae; genus Onychomys; species Onychomys torridus. The sequence continues at coordinate 52,706,855 of NC_050443.1, read as the reverse complement.
GTTCTCTCCGAGTCTTGGTTCTGGGGAATTGAACTCAGGTCACTAGGTCACCAGGGTTGTGTGGAAAATATCTTTACCCACTGAGCCATCTTGCTTCTCCGCTCCCAATCTTTATTATTACAAACCATGCTTCCACAAATGCCTTAAACTGTGTGTCCAGCTTTGGTCTTCACTTCTTTGCAAGTCAATTATTGATTTGCATTGATTTTCTTCAATCTTACAATCTTATGACTGGTTCTCTGTTAGCGTTACAAAATTGGCAGTTTTCTCCTAAGAAAGGCTTATTCTCACCAGAAGCAATGAATTGGCTCACTTTCTATTACCTACATTGACTATAGAATAACTTTGTTAATTGGGTATAGGAAAAACATTATCCTTTTTTTGCTTAAATCTGTGTTTGCATCAATAATTTTGGACATTTATATATGTTCATTCAGATTTGTTTTTATCTTTGCAAGCCCTGTTCTGTGCAGAATGGTCCTTGCTTCTCCAGTGTGCTGGGTAGATTCACAGATAGCATTGTAATTTGTCATTGGACTTTAACTTTTATTTCTGAAGTGTCTGTTGTGATAATCTTGCTAGTTTTCACTGCCTAGTCTGAATAGTACCTTCCTTTGTTTCCACATCTGCAGAGGCCCATGCTCCTTAGATCACACACATTAACCTATCTCAGTCTGTTTGTATTTTCATTTCACATTTGTGTTTTTTGTCTGTCACCATTTTTTTTTCAATAGTAGGACCTGAATAGAAACTTAGTTTTTCTTTTTCAAAATGACTTCTAGATGAACAAGGACAAACCTTTCTTTCTCTAGCGATTAGAGTGCCTCTTTTCAACAACTATACACGCAAGCGCAATATGTACCAATGTTTGCTTCCTGGGCTTCTGTTGGATTTCTGCTGACGTGTTCTTTAGTGCAAGAGTCAAGTGCACAGCACAGTCTTACTTCAGCCCAATGAACCCTCTTTAGTTTGCAAGCCTCCAGCTTGTCTTCTCACTGTAGTACCTGGTCTGAACACCAGATGGCATAAGATCCTTACTCTGAGTGTGCAGCAGCACAAAAAACATGGACCTCTATGTCAGAAATGAACCTGAAAGCTGATCCAGTGGGGTGGCTGTCACTCTAGTTTCCTTCCCTGCCCGCGGTGTTGTAGCTTAAAATGCTAAAACAAATGAGCAGCCCACTCTGGAATCTGTTTCTGTGCCCTCCCTCCCCCCACCCCACTTCCCACCAGGCATAGATCATGCTGGACATACTGGTCCTAAAAAGCCTTTGTGTTTTTCCCATTTCTGAGATCTTCTCTCTGAGGACTGTTGTGGCTTGGTTTTGTTTTGAGACTACATACACCCCTGCTTTGATTAGGGTGTTTGGTGCTTGCCGCTCTGTCCAGCCAGTTTCCATTTATTTAATCCTTTCTCAGTGCTCACGAGGGGCCAAGGAAAGAAAGCCTGGAATGACGCCTATGTTTGCTGCGCCTATCTTGACCACTGCATTGAATTTAGCCCTGCGTAATGTTTATCTGCTGATGAGAGACTTCTCTATGTGGGTGAGCGTGTCCCTTGTCAGGTGCGGAATGGTGTGTGATGGGTCCTGTGCTGTGTTCCAGGTGTCTGCTGCTCATTTTTCTCCATCGTCTATTGTACATGGGTGTTCTGCTTGTGAGTATGTGTGTTTCTATGTCTTCAGGCCTTCTCATTTTACTTGAACCTTTGTTTCTTGTGTTACAAGGATGGCCATGCATGAGATTCACAGAAGTTCACACTCATGTATGCTTCTGGTTACCCATGCAGGCATATGGTTTGCTTGGCCAGTCTATGAAAGCCCAGCTAGTTCAATCCTGTATTCAACAAATAATCAGTTTACTGAAGTTACTGAATCTGTATATATTGACAAGTTTTTCAGCTATAAAAAGTTTTGACCATTCTATGCATATATATATATATATATATATATATATATATATATATATATATGACATAGACTTTTTAAGTAGATGTGAATGTATCTGACTCATTAACAATGGGTTATGAAGGCAAAATAAGAGTAGCATTTTAAAGAATATTTAAATGTTTGTTTAATTTTGGCCAGGCGTTGGTGGCGCATGCCTTTAATCCCAGCACTCTGAGGCAGAGGCAGGCAGATCTCTGTGAGTTCGAGGCCAGCCTGGGCTACCAAGTGAGTTCCAGCAAAGGTGCAAAGCTACACAGAGAAATCCTGTCTCGAAAAAAAAAAAATTAAAATGTATTTTTATTTTATGTTTGTGGATGTATTGCCTGCATGTAAGTGTGTGCACTCTGTTCATGACTGGTACCCATGGAAGCAGAAATTGGTGGAACACAGAAGAGGGTGTCAGATCCACATGGAAATGGATTGACAGATGGTTGTGAGCCTCCATGAAGGTGCTCTAAGTTAAACCCAGGTCATCTGCCAGAACAAATGCTCTTAGTCACTGAGCCATCTCTCTAGCTCTTTAAAATCTCTTATGCAAATGAAATGATAGGGACAGGGTATGTTGTGGCGTTGGTTATGGAGTCAGAAAAAGGGAAGATTAGTTATGGGGAAAAGATGAAACTTAAAAAGAATCCAGATGGTAAAGGGAACAGAGTCTCAGTAGGTGGAGACAAAGGTAGTATGTGATGTGGCTGGAGAAACCTTATGAGAGGTCATATGTCTAGGAGAATCCAAATGCCCCTGGAAACACTCATTGCCCATTTTACTGCACTATCGATAGGTTCTATTATATCTTTCATACAGGGTTTTATAAACTTCATAAACAGTTAAAGGGGGGTTGTGGTAAAATCGAGACTTTCAGATCATCAATTCCGCCATAAGCTGATTTCTGGAAGATTGTTGAGTAAAGTGGATATTTGTGTTGTGTTTTGTTTTGTATTTTTAATCATGTATATTTGTAAATTGCCTGAGACCATTGCATTTCAAGGTCCAACCAGGGTCAGTCTTTGCTCAAGGGGCCACAGGAGGTTTTGCATATTTATGAACCCCTTAGAGGAGAGAAGTTGTTCCTATTCAGTTAAGGTGGGTACATTTGCAAAGTGTATTTTAAGGACAGTAGACCGCTGAGGAAAACAGCTTGTCAGAGGATGAAGATGGGCAAGTAGATCTTAGAAGCAGATAGCTTCCAGTTGCAGAAGTATCCTGGGCTGGCATCTACCAGCAGATGTTTGTATTCCCAGCCTTCAGTGATCTGGGAGGACCCTTGGCTTGGGATCACTCTGAACTCATATGCTATATAGGAAATGATTCCTTATTTTCACAGGATCAAGGAAACTGCTCCCTCTCTTTCTCAGTTGCCCCTTCTGGTTTCTGAATGGGACTGTGAAAGGATGCAGTGTACAGACATTATTGTGTCTGCATGGCTTCACTGGGATTTTTTTGGGGCACGGGCTCCTTATGTAGAAGTCACAGTAGCACACCTCCTCCACCTTATTTTTATCCTGAAAATCGTCTTGTTCTTTTATTTAGCCAACCTCAAAGACAGAGCTCAGGGACCTCATACTGCCAAGGCTAGATTTCCAGAGTGCCCTGAAGTCCTCAGTGAATGACCTATGGACTTTTTGATAGAGAAGAAACCTATGTTTCTGGGGATTTAAAATTTTTAATTTTGTACAAGCTATTTCCTTTCCAGAACACTTAATAATATTTCAGATATGTTTTCCTGATTTTATAGAATTCCTGAAAAAAATGAATTTAAGCTCACAGTTTTTTTCTTCCCATTTCCCTAAAAGGAAAGTGATAGAAAATTCCACACTGTCAGAGATAGCACTAAAGAAACTTTATAGGGAGAAATTAGTCATGTGAATTACCTTGGACATTAAAATAAAGTAAATGGACATTAGGACTACATAAATGGTTATATGCTCTTCCTTTTTTTAACTCAACCGAATCATGATGCTAAAAATAGTATCCCTTACAAGGAGGCATTCTTTGTAAAGTTTGGAGCTGGCTACCATTAAAGTAGATTGGCTTATTTGTTCTCAGGAGACTCCTTTGAGAATAGTAGTTTTTCACATTACAAAGGAGAAGAATATTATGTAAGGAATTGAGTGAATTATTCAAGATGACACAGTTTCTCACAGGATGCTACTGCAAACTCCAGCATCTCTGGGTGTGTTGGGTACCCCTAGGCATATGCCTTTACTTCCTGATGCTCAGAGGAATTTAATATTACCTCTATGGATTGTTTTCCATAGTCAAACTATTTTAAAAATACCTTCCCCAAAAGTTTTAAGTTGTGTTTATATTGTTGTTCGTTGTATCTTGCATCTATTAATGAGATTTTTATTTTATTTATTTTATTATTATTACTGTGTGTGTGTGTGTGTGTGTGTGTGTGTGTGAGTGTGTGTGTGTGTGTGTGTTTATGCATGCTGAGGGATATATATGCACGTCAGGGGACAACTTTTGGAAGGCACTTCTCTCCTACTATGAGTTCCAGAGATCATTTTCTTAAGGCTTGTGCAAGTGCTTTTATACACTAAACCACCTCACTGGCCCTGTTAATAGAACTTAGTATTTCACTATACATTTTGAAAATTCCACAGGAGAACACTAAGGACCATTTCTAATAGCTTTGATGACATATTCCTTCCAGTCTGTAGTACATCTCTCCAGATGACAGGGATGTCTGGGTATTTTGTTTTTTATTTTCCATTTTAAAAGGCATGTGTGTATGGTGTGTAAGTTTGTGTGTGTGTGTGTGTGTGTGTGTGTGTGTGTGTGTGTGTGAATATGGAGGCCCCAGGTTGATGACAGGAATCATCTTTATTTTTTTTTCCACCTTATTCTTAGGTCTGGCCCTTTTGATCAAAACCAGAGCTCATACAGATGACTAATTTCCTCTGGGCATGCCTTGCCTCTACTCCCTGAGTCTGGAACTGTAGATAGGATACCAAGCACGCTTCCTGGACCTGGGTTCTGGGGATTTGAACTTGGGTCCTCTCACTTGCTTAGAAAGCACTTTCACTACCGAGTCTGCTCCCTAGCCTCCCACATGACGTTCTTAGGGTCTGAGCTCAGCTTTCTCCTCCACCCTCAACTCCTTGCTGAAGCACTGGGCTCAGCTACCAGGTGTCCTTCCTTTCTCCCCTTTCTCCTTCATCTAAATTATAAGCTGCTGTCGGACTTAAGTGTGCAAAGCTTAGGCTCTGATCGCTTCACTCTCCTCCTGAATGAACCTACATTTCCTTCCTCTTCATACTAAAATAACTCCAGATGGACCAAAAACTTAAGTGTAAAAAAAGAACATGTACAAAAATCAGTGGGAAGAAACACAGCTGAATTAATTTAAAAATCCTACAGTTTTTTTTTTTAAGCTCCTATGCAGAATGTGAAAGTACAAAGTCAGACCTTGACTAATTTGATTAAATAAAAAGGAAAATAACTTATTGCCAGTAATAACTTGTTAAATTCTGACAAGATGCATAGTCGGTGAGCAGTTTCCACAAGGAAGATCCGTTCCAGTTGTAGTCAGAGGATGAGCTGAGCCCCCTGAAAGATAGCCACACAATAAGAACAAGAACCGGATTGCCAAAGAGCCAAACAAATGGAAATCACAACAGCCAGAAAGTCCCTGAAAGTGTTTATTAAAGAGAAGGGGAGTGACAGAGGACCCCCCCTCCCCCGCCGCCAACAGATTAAAATAAAGATTTAAAATACTCAGTGGTAGGGAATGCAGAATGAAACAAAAAGGACGTATACTCCAAGTTTGGTGAGCATTTAGAAGATTTATCTTATATTTACTTGTATGTAGGTACGTGTGCCTGTATATGCCATGTATGTGGGTGCCCTGAAAGGCCAGACGTGGCTGTTGGATCTCCTGTGAGCTGCCCAAAGTGGATTCTGAGAACTGAACTGGGGTCCCCTCCAAGAGCAGCAAGAAAGAGCAGCAAGCTCTCTCCTACCCACAGAGCCGGCCTTCCCACCCACCCCTGTGTTTGATAAGCTTAGAAAACCACTTGATGAGGTCTGTTAGAACCCAAATGAGCCACTGTCACACTTCAGTGTTACAAACTTGCTACAGACAGGGATGCGAGGATAGACCCATAAGCCTGCTGACGGAACTACTGTCTACAGCAGGGAAAATATTGACTACTGGCCTACCCAGAAACAGCACAGCCGGGATACGTTTCCTTGGAAGGACACCCATAGGTGCAGATTGCTGGTATGATCCCAGTACTATAGCATATTACTTGAGAAAGTGCAGTCTTACATATATTTTTCTCCTGTAAAACACCCAAGAAACTGCTTATGGGTATCAAAGCAGACGAATGGGATCAGGGTGCACTCAGAGGGCGCAGGCTTTGTTTCATTTCGTACCTTTCGAAGTTGTGGGCATATATTACTTTTACTTAAACAAAATTAAAAAGGCCAGGAACAGGAAATAAAACACCCACATTTCTTGCAGAATAATAACTAGCCCTTTATTGTGTATGTTTAGGGCACTTTGGTCTCTGACTCAAAACAGCCCGTTGGAATCTATTTCTTTCTTTTTATATATTTTTTTTCTTCCTTAATTTCTGGGTTCACTGAATTGCTTGTTTGTTATTACAACACTAATGATTTTTTGGGTCTCCCTCCCTGCTGCAATGACCCCCAGTCTTTTTCCTGTCTGGTCCCAGGTGGATTTCAAATCCTGCCCCCTTGATTTGAGCCCTTACTGACTTGTGAGTTAGGAACCACCTTTCCTGCCTACTACTGGGCAGAACCCCACACCAGGTTTACTTCTTTTCCTCATTACCACCTGGGCCCCATGCTGTATTGTGGGCTATGCATACTATCTGGTGCAGAAGAGCAGGTTTCGCATCTTGGCAACACCCCGAGGGTATCTAGCACAGAGCAAGACTTGGATAAGACCAGATATATTTATGGTCTGGTAGCATGGTTGACAGGTACATGTCAAGGGAGAGTGGCCATCCATAGGTTAGTGGTCATGAGCAGGAACAACTGTGATTCGTGTGGTTCTTAGGAGGTGGTGGATTTGGTGCCTCTCTGCTGCAGGAATTAGCACTGCTACAGATATATTCACTCCCTGGGACCTCCATGGGGTTATTTCCAGTGCCTCTCTTGATTCCATAATCCATGCGTATGCATGTCCTTTATATAGGATGTAGTCTATAAACTGCCATGCTTCTATGTGTACCTATAGTGTTATATGTAAATTATCATAAAAATCATTTATAACCTACATGCACTTTCCATTATCTTTTCCTTTATCTGTAGATGATTTACACAGTGTCAATATCATGTAAACAAATAGTTATGTTGTGTGGGGGATAATGACCAGGACAGGAGTCTGTACTTATTCAGTAAAGACACATTTTACATATTAAAACAAAACAAAACAAAACAAAAAACTGTGTTGTGCCCATGGTTGGTTAAATCTGTGCATGTAGAAGTTCTGTTTATGGAAGCTCCAGTCTGTCTAGTGTGGGGGAAGATGATTGGCCCTGAGTCCTAAGAGTTGGAGTTTGAGGCTATGCAGAGACACAGCCTGGTCTCTATGTCCCCTGATTCCTTCTCCACTGAAAGTACCAACTACCACAAGAGCCTCTTTGTATCCCAGGCTCCCAGGGGGGAAGGTTAAAGTCCACCCATTCAGGTGTCAGTTCACCATCTGTATAATCCGGGAGTCGCATTCCAGAGCTGCCGGCCCCTTTTCAGAGCTTGCGTAGTTGACATACCACTTCCCTGACAGTCAGGCACTTAGGCTCTAAGAGAGAGAACCACCATGAACTACCCCCTCCTAGCAAATTTTCTCCAACAATTAACACTGCACTAACTTGACACCCTCTTCCCTTATTTGGCTTTTGTAAACCCTGGTCCTTTTTTCTATTAATTCCAGACATTAATATTTTCTTTCATGCAACTGCCGCCATTCACCCGTGAAACAGTTTGAACATTATGTAGCTGTCAAGATGCTTGGGGATTACCCAGTATGCCTTGCCTGTGAGAAACTGACACCACTGAGGCCGAGTTTTGAGATGTTTATTTTGAGAGTACGCTGACAAGCATGAAGGCCCTGATCCCAGAGTGGCAATTTCATTTAATTAAAGGCCTCTTTTTATTATAGTTTCCCCTCACTTTTTTTATACATATATATCACAATGATTGTTAAATCCTGACCAGCCAGAGGTGTTCTCTCAAGCTGCTGAAGGAGAGGGTGGGCAGATGCTCACTCACCAGTGTGAATTCCACCGAGTGGCTGTGAATGCATTTATTTTTTACTAGCCTTCAAAAACTGCTCAACATGGGTATGTGTTTTGAATGAGGTCTGGGCTTCTCTTCCTACACTGCTAAACTTAAGACTGTAGAATTGGACACGTCCTGTATCTGTAGCTTATTTTAATTTCTTTGTTTTAAAGTTAGTGCCCATGCATTACCGGAAGGCTAATCCAGAAAATTCCTGCTTTAGTAAGGCTTTTAGCATCGAATAATGTGTACTGTCCTGTTGCATAGTGATGCCACCATCCACTCGACTAGCTAGGGAATATCTTGCATTTACTTTACTGTGGTTTTTACTACTGGGACCACATGGAAACATTAAGAAGGGGCCTACATGATAAACTATTGAAGTAAAGAATAGTAGTTCTTAATGACATGTTTGCAGAAAAGTAGTGGAATTAATTTTTTATAATTAATTAAAAATAATTTCTGATATAATATTTGTATATGGTATTGGCTTGAATTTCATATCAGAAATTCATTTCAATGGGTATTTTTGGAACCTATCTGGGGCCCTGAATTAGATGGTGGGTCCTTGCATTTATCCTCATAGGGCTGAGTTTCAAGATGGACCACAGTGCCATAACTCCGCAAGTCCTAAGTTTCGTCTTAATAGCCTCTTGAGCTGGCCTTCCCTGGTCTCCCTGCTGATTATTCATTTCCTCCCCTTCCTTCACTCACCTGATACAGATGAGCAAGTATATCCTCGGCATGTTAGATGACACACACACTCATGTAACACACAGGCACAATACATAATTCATGCATTATGTGTGTAGGCTTCTTTTCTTTTCAGTTGATCTGAAAAATGTGTGTTTGTGTGTGTGATGGGGTTGGGGTGGGGTGGGCTTGGGTGGATGGAGTGGGGGGTGGAGGTAGCAACTTGAGGGATATTATTCATTCCCTTTGGCATCCATTTCAAAGCACCCCAGGAGGGGCCGCTCAGGTCAGCTGTGTCAGTGCTGAGGCCGGCTGAGGGCCTGGTTGATGTGCTGGTCCTGCGTGGGGACAATGTGTGCAGCTTTGGTGCAGGTGCGAGGAGGCAGCAAAGAATGGCCACTCTGTTGATTTAATCTCTACGCCCCTTGGTTCCAGTCTGAGCCCCCGTGCATCATCTTTTGAACGAGTGATTGTGGAGAGCGGTTTATTTGTTAGGATTATATTTTAAGGTATAAGAAGATGCGGTTGAATCGGCCATCTGCTAAATATTTGGAAATGGCTGCTTTCCCTTTTCATGGACTTAATGCCGATCCTAGGAGGGCAAGCTTCTCCCCAGGATTCCTGACACCGACTTGATTTCTTGAATTTTGGTGGGTTATTGAGGGGTGACGTATCCACAATGAAACCACATAAAAAGCCTAAAGAGCCCATTCATATTCAACCACTAAAAGACAAAATGGAATTAATCATTTACCCTGAAATTGTAGTATTTTCCCCTCCTCATGACACATCCAGGGCTTCCCATCCCTCGGCAGAGAGACATCATCTCAGTGTGCTTCCTGGCTTGCTTCAGGCCTGGGGACTGTGGGAAGAATCTTGACTGGGTAGAGATGTCAGATGTCTATGTGTATTTTAAAAATTCTGTCTTGTTCTCTCTTTCCTTTAAAGGCACAAGTGATCCGTATGTGAAATTTAAGCTGAATGGGAAGACGCTGTACAAAAGTAAAGTCATATATAAGAACTTGAACCCGATTTGGGACGAGATAGTTGTGTTGCCGATACAAAGCCTTGATCAAAAGCTTCGCGTGAAGGTAGTAGTCCTGACACCTTGTCAGTCCTTTCTTCAGAATCTATATTCTTCCGTAGCTCTCCAGGCCTCCATAACTGTGCACTTGCTTCATTCAATTAATCCCTCCATTTTTCCCTGAGGAAAATACTGTAGGAGGAATTTTTTTTTAGACTCTTTATGAAACTGTGTTTCCCTCAAATCAAGGAGATACATATGCTACGAAGTCACCCTGTACTGTGTAAATAATGCCCTTATTGGCTCTGTTTACACATGCTCAATGTGGAAGAATTATTATTGGCCCTGTAGTGGTGACAAGTGTAGACACCATTCGCCTTAGAAAGAACTTTATACTTAACAGAGCTCCAAGTTACCAGGTATAAGCATCAATGACTCCAACATCTGGGTTTCAACTGTGCAGGTTGAGTGTAGAATGGGATGGCTGCACAATAGTTAGCAAATTTCCATTTAATTGGCAGATCTGTTTACCATGGAAAATGCTAAGTTTTAATGAGAGGGAGGGTCCACTGTACATAATCTTTTGTTGTATTTGACCACTGCCTTAAAAGTTTGTCTGTCTTTCTTTTTTTTTTTTTTTTTCCTTTTTTTCCCTATTGTTTTGAGCATGGCTGGCAAGACAGGCAAGGTATTTTTTCTCTGTATAGGCTTGACTTGAAGTTTTCTTCAACTTCACTGTGCAAATTATTGTAAGGACTGAAAGGTGAATTTCTGAGTCCCCAGCCTATTGTATATGTTGGTCATTTGAACAAGCCAGCTGCTCTGGATGGTCCTGTGTGCTAATGGCTCCCTGATTTCTAGGTGTACGATCGAGACTTGACCACGTCTGACTTCATGGGGTCCGCTTTTGTCGTTCTCAGGGAACTTGAACTTAACAGGTATCACTCTTTGACCTTGAATCATTATCAGTGAATTTTAGGGGAAACCCATGCTCATATTAAATCATGCTTATTTGGGTTTTTAAATTACTGAGGTCGATAATTTAACTTAAAACATGTTTTTACACTTTATTTTGGTGATAGAGCAGGGAGATCAGTTAACCAATGTTGAATTTGATTGACAATGTCAGAGATTTTTTTTTCTACCCCTAGAAAATATATATTAATTAAATGTGGTTCTATATTTCTCCCACCCCCACTGTGACTAATCTTTATGCAGAGGTAGTAGGCTTTTGCCTTAAGCTTCGGATAGCTTATCAGGCCTGCAATATTGCCAGTTAATGTTAAGGTCAAGTGTTGTGTTTTTGCTTGCAGGACTACCGAACATATTTTAAAACTGGAAGATCCAAACAGTTTGGAAGATGATATGGGAGTGATTGTGTTAAATTTGAACCTAGTTGTAAAACAGGGTGACTTCAAGAGGCATGTAAGTATGAACCTTTCTGATTAACCTCTCTACTGTGATGGCTCTTTGATGACTGACCAGCAGGCAGGATGACTGTCAATTGTACATTAAGGGGAGAAGTACAATAATTGCATCAAGTGTCAGTACACAGTTATCTACACTCTTTCTCATGAACCACTGGCCAGGCAACGGAGAAATAAGAAGTTATCTGGCTGACTAAAGTATGGTTAGGATTGCTTTTAAACTCATAGACTGTGTGTGTTTTGCCTGTATAAGCCACTTGGAATATAGTTTCCTTTAGTGTCAGGGCTTCCATTTAGTAATCTTTAGATTCTGGGTGACTTTTGACTTTCATATATTCAGCTATGCAGGCAGCTCCCAGGATTTAATGGTTACGTCATGATTTAGGAAGTGATCAAGTGTCCTCTTGCAATATGTTGAGTCCTTTGTCTTCTTTACTGGCTGTTAACTTTTCCAGAGGTGGGTGTGATTTTGTGAAAAATGCAAATTTTAATGTTCTCTCTTCTATCACATGGAAATTTCTCATTAGCACACCGTACAGTGGCGATGCTGCACCATCAGTGAACCATTCGATTTTGTTAAGATAAGATAGAACGTCTGCTCTTACAAGTAAACATGATGATGGAAATCATAATCTCATTTTCATATTCATGGGTTGCACATTATAATTCCAATAATTAAAATAAGAGCACAATGTATTTTATTACAGTTTACTGAAAGATATTTTTTTAAGCAAACTAAAGAAGTTCCAGGAGGAAGAATAGATGTACTACATTTGATCCTGCAGGGAATTCAATATGAAAATCTGAAGCCTATTTAGAAATTAGGCTTCTAATAATACTTTCTAAATTGAGGTAAATATTCTTCATTTTAGCTATTGCTTAATCTTTCTGTTGTAATTAACTTCATGATGAAAACCATAACTAGTAATTTACTACTAATTTACTAGTAAACTCCTAGGAGCTAGCTAGTAATAAGAATAGTAAAAGTGTACTATGAATTTTTCAACTGTCAGAGTGTCAAGTAAACATTCACTTTGTAACATTTGAATTCCTTAGGTTAATTTGCTTACAAAATAACAGACTAAAGCCTTCCTTATACTTAAGATAACACGGTTCACACTTGGGACCTCAAGGAAACTGTTAATATGATGAAGACAGCATTGTCTTCTCTGTCCCCCTCTGTCCAGGGCTTTTCTATGCCTTCACTTTTATCCTGTTGTTGTTGCTTCAGAATCTATGGTCTGGATTCACTGTTCAAGTACATAGTAGGTGGTGGGTGACTTGAGGTGGGTGCTCGCCTAAATTAACATGCAATATAAATATGTATTTGAACCAAATGCTCATGTCAGAACACTTGATAGCCTCTGTTTCTTTGGTGACTTCTATAAAGTTGATGTCTCCCACGAAAATGGCTGCACCTTTTGAATGTTTACTCAGCTCACTAGGCAATGCTCAATAATCTTATTGCACTTCAACTGCGTTTCAATATCGCCACATTTGGAATTTTCAGGTATTAGCTATTTGATTTTGATTTATCTCAGACCGCAGAGCAAACAATTGCAAGAAGCAACTTGGACTTGCACGTGTGATGCATTTCAGTGTGTCTTTTCAAAGTACCAAGAGTATCCATCGTCTTCACCTAACTTAGCCTGGCCCCTCCTAGTACGTGAGCAGCACCCCCCCCCCACACACACACCTCCTCTGTTGAGATTGCCAGCATCTCTGCTTACTTGTGTGTTCTCCTTATGCATTGCCCAGCAGAAGCCAAGTGTGCAATTGATTTTATATAATTGATTTTATATAATGAGAAGGCAGTAGCACCTGCCTATCTCATTTACTCTGCTTTGTAATGTCCCTTTTCTCTTTATATACTTGATCTAAGCATAACCAAAGGGACAGTACTGGAGGAATGACTTGTTCTGAGACATATATACCCACCTCATATATATATATATATATATATATATTTGTACTTACAGGACTAACATGGTCCATTTGCATATACTAGATAGAAAAAAACATTTGCTCTTTTTATTAAGATTAAATGGATATTAAAAAGGAGTGTTTCTTTTGGGTTTTTAAGTGGAAATAACAAGCCCTTGGACCTAGAAGGCAGTACATTTATGTGGTTAGAATGCTTGGTTTATACGTTGACTCTTATGTGTAAACTGTAGAGGAGTTCCACTTTGGATTCTCAGTTTTGCATCAATTTTTCTTGTCATCAGTGAGGGAAATTTTGTTGCTTTAGAAACCAAAGAGACAAAAAAACAAAAACAAAAACAAAAACAACAACAACAACAACAAAAAAAAAAACTTAAGATGTGCAGCTTGTCTTTGTATTGTACATCTAAGTATGGTGCATCCCCCTGACGGAAAGCCCGAGTAAACTGTACTTTCTTTTTCTTGGAGAGGAGTAGGCTCATAATTAAAACCGTGGACTTGTCATCAAACTATCTGTGTTTGACTCCTAGATCCACCATGTCTCAGTCAAATCCACAGAGTTAGTTAACCTCTCTGAGATAAGAATGGGGATACCTGTTTTATAGCATCCTGGAGACTGACATGACCTGACATGGCTCCAGACGGGGTAGAGATATTCAGTATGTGGTAGCTTGTAGCATTACAATAAAGTAGATATCATGTTAGTGTCCTAATTTGGTTTATCTTTTGTGATGGCTACAAAAAATTATCAAGCCTATGCAAAAAAGGACTCAATGGCGTTATACCCCTATAAGGTTGTCATTAATGTCTGTGATTGGATTAAGTGAAAATACTTGGTATTTTTATTGAGACAACTCCTGAGCATTTTCTTTCTAACCTTCATTGTATATACCTTAACTAGGTCAGGTGCACAATGATGACCTCACCATTTCCCCAGGACAAAAATGAATGAGAACCTGCACGTTCTCTCTGCCCAGTCCTAATGGCTGGCCAGTGGAATATGAATGGATGTCTTGACCACTGGTTCCCTTTCAGGTTTCTTATTGATTGAGGAGAAGTAGCAGCAAAGTAGCCATATGATTTACCTGCATTTTCTCTATTCCTTGAACACTATAGTAAGTGTGGTCTGCTTGATTAGATTTCATAATTCAAGTGCAGTATCCTGAAGGTAACCACGTTTTAACAAGCAGTGCGCTAGTGAGATAGCCAGAGCAGAGCATTGCAGTACTAGGTACTGACTTGGGAGAGGAGATAGATTTTGCTGAAAGGAAATTTCAACCCTAGATGAAGCAGAACAGCCTTTGCATGACAAAAGAGGGGTCAGAAAAAAACAGGATGAAATGTGTTGATCTTCAAAACTTTTTTCTTTCTTCACACATTTGCTAGATCAACTAAATTAATTTCATTGGACGACGGTGATTCTAAAGTTTTTAGTTATTTTCTCTTTTAATTAGGTTATAAAAGAACAAATTTCCATATGGCATAAGTTCTGCATTCTTTCTGTTATTTTTGACTATTGAGATTTAACCTATGAAAGTACATAGAATTTTGTTTTCTGGTAACAAAAGCTATGGATGATCCAAACATGAACTAACATTAGTTAATAATTTACAAATATTTTTACAATGCTACCTAAACATTGCAATTGGGAGAAACATGATCTTCCTTTTTGGAGATAAAATGTATTATTTCATTTAATTTAAAAAGTGTTATTGAGATACAATGACATTTGTCTGTCATTGCTGATCTGCCCTGAATACTATGAGAAAATGATGTGTACAACTACCTAAGTGTGATTTTTCTTTGTTCTTGTTTAAGTGAGCTTTTTGTGGGGAGAGATAAGTGATGGCAGAGGCTACCTTTCAAATTTGGGAGATAATAACCTGAATATAATATGCATCATATGTAATGTAAAGTAGTTTAATTATATTATAAATGATTCAATTTTCTCTGTTTCATTTTTATATCTTCACTATATAATGAAGCGTTGGTCAAATCGGAAGCGGTTAAGTGCCAGCAAGGTAAATTTACTTGTTTTTTATTTTTATATAATCTGAATAAAACTTCATTTTTTCACAAATGCATTCATATATATACAGATAGACATATACATACATCCATTCATATATATATATATATATATACACACACACACACACACACACACACACACACACACACACCCTATATATATACACATACCTATATATATGAAATTAGTGTTGTTCAGACTTGATTTGTATCAGTATTCTGTACCTCTTATTGTTTTAATGAATAAAAAGGAAAGGCCCTTTCTTTAGAGTTTCATTAAGTGAGGGCATGGCCAGATGTTGGAACTTGCACTTGTTTGAGTGGTGACATTTATATGTACCAGGGATGGTAGAATTTTACACTTTCGTTAAGCTTGGGACACTTAGAATGTGGCATGGCTAGATGCTGCCCCTTCAGGAAGGTCTTTGCCATGAGAAGCTAATGTGAATACTTCAGGGGTGAAGGACAGACTAGAAGAACATGTAGCAGCCATTATCAATCTCTCCCATATCTTCCCAGTGTGTGATGGAATATTTTAAATATATCACAAAGTACTGGTGGGTTTTACATCGTTACTTTATCTAAGCAAGTGTATAGTATTTTACAGTTTGTACAAGTGGGAATACCAATGAAAGCATTCAGAATTTAATCATTTATTAAGTTAACAAATTAGGAAATTATAAATTAGGTAAACATGAAAATTATTCTAGAAGGACCCCCCCCCACCACCACCACCAAAGTATCTTTAACTCAAGTTAGCAGTTCTTACTACTTTACGTCATGAGATGTAGAATTCTAGTTAAATGATGTGGTCCTTCAGGCTCTTTGTCTAATTTGATTTCTGAATGTGAGGGCTGATCCGTGCCTGTGGTAGAAAAAAGTTGTGCAGACAATCACTTGTATATGAATGAGTGTGTACACACACACAGTTTCTAAATTTTAACTGTATAATACCTCAGGTGACTACTTCTCTATACAATATGGAGTCTGCATCAAGAACAAGAATTCTTAATGTTTCTGACAGAAAGAAAGAGAGGGGGAGAGAGAGAGAGGGGGAGAGAGAGAGAGAGAGAGAGAGAGAGAGAGAGAGAGAGAGAGAGAGAGAGAGAGAGGAGATTAAGACTGTCTTGCACTCAGGAATCCATAGGAGTCAACGTTCTAACACCACACTCTGACTATAGTGTGTCCACACTGACTATAGTGCATCTACATTTTAAGCAAGTAAACAGAACTATGAAAGGGGAAATAGTCAACCTCCCATCTTACTCGGTTTCTTGCACCCTGGTCCCTGCCAAGAAACAGATGAGGACACGATAAATAATGGTATGCTGTGATTTCAAACATTCTCCACCTTTGCCTTATTCCTTTATAGTCACTAGAGGGTAGGAGAACATCATTTCTCACCACAGAAGGGAGTCCAGCCCTCACTTTCTGCATTAGGAGTTGCTGTAACCACCCAAAGCAGTAAAGTTTCCCAGAATGCCTTGGTGAAGCCTGACAAAGCAGTATTTTCTCCTTTATTGATTCTGCTGCTGCACTAAAACCCCGGTACTGTACATCAATAACCATCTTTAGTTAGGGAGCTTCAGTCTGTGGAAGAGCACTGGCAGTTTGTGGGAGAACATAAAGGCGAGAAACAGAAATTGTGAGCCTGGGGAATATTGGAGTCCAGGGAGGACAGGAGAGGTTATGGAACAATGGCCAAAGGAACGAAGAGGGGTAGGAAAAACGTCCACGGCTTGGATAAAGATATCAAAATTATGAAGGGGACAGAGGATCCAGAGAGCAGTATTTATATATAGATACTATAGAGTTATGTGTTGAGACTGAGCCGCCGCTCTTATTTTTCTCCTTCTGGAATTTTGACTTCAGTGTGCTGGGCTCAGGAATGTAATAAATGCCCAAAGCCAGTACATATGTTTAGTAAAATCCCAGACAAGTAAAGCTTGATGAATGCTAGAGATATTCATATGTGAGACATGGTGATTATCCTTTGGGGAACACTTAATGGTGATGGTGCTTTCTTCGCATTGGGAAGTATGCAATTTAAGGAGGAAAGCGAGATAGCTTATAATTTGGCTTATGAGAAAGAACCACTGGGGAATTAAACACCCACTGCCATTAACACTGTATAAACACGAATAAAAGTCTCTGATCATCTACCTTTTGATACTTTTAAACCACAAATTTCTTTAATTTAAAAAGAGTATTTTGTGGGTTGGGGATTTAGCTCATTGGTAGAGTGCTTGCCTAGCAAGTGCAAGGCCCTGGGTTTGATCCTTAGCTCAAAAAAAAATTTGTTATTTTATGTGTATAAATGTTTGTTGCATGTCTATCTGTGGGCCACATGCATGGCTAGTGTTTGAGGAGACCAGGGGAGGGAGTTAGATCCCCTGAAACAGTAGTTACAGATGGTTGTGAGCTGCCATGTAGATGTCGGATATTGAACTTAGATTCTCTAGAACAGTGGCTCCCAATCTTGGGGTCAGACTGAAGCCAGCTTGGGGGTCAAATGTCTCTTTCACACGGATCACATATCAGATATCCTGCATATTAGATACTTAGATTTTTAATTCGTAACAGTAACAAAATTACAGTTATGAAGTAGCAATGAAATAATTTTATGGTTGGGAGTCACCATAACATGAGGAACTGTACTGAACGGTCGCAGCATTAGGAAGGTTGAGAACAGTTTTTCTAGAGGAACAGCCAGTGTTCTTAACTACTTAACCATTTCTCCACCTTCTCTTTTAAGATTTTCATGTTATGCTTAATGTTAGGAAATGTCTGAGATAAAGATTATTTAGCTGCGAACATAGAAAATTATACTTCTGTGTTACCTATGGTACAACAGGGATTTAAACCTCAATCTGATTCATATATACCTTATTTAGATGGTTGCTTCTTTTTCTCTGTAAGTCTTATATTTTTGAATTACCTCAAATGTTCCTGAATAAGTGTATCCTTGTGGCTCATTTTAGAAGTGTGTCTTTGCTATTTTGCCCTAGATTTCAATGTGATAGATATATAAAGATAGTGTTTAAGACAGGCTTAGCTTCCTCCCAGAAAATCTTTTAAAATGCAGGTCTGACTGGAGAATTCGGGGTTTGATATAACAGATCATGGACTGGCATCTACGTCTTTCACACTGTTGCTGAGTAGTACTCAGTGTGGCCATGGCTGCTCCAAGACTCCCTTCCGTGTATTGTGATGCCTGCTGCAGCTCTACACAAGAACACTGACAGCAGTTACAGCCAGCAAACAGTTCAAGGCAAGGTGCTGTGGATATCACTCTGTATAAATAAAGTGCTGATTTGCTAGTAGCCAGGCAGGAAGGATAGGGTAGGCGGGACAAGGAAGAGTAGAAGGCTGGGAATAGGAAGGCTGGGAGGAGACACTGCCAGCCACTGCCATGAGAAGTAACATGTAAAGACACCGGTAAGCCACAAGCCATGTGGCAAAGTATAGACTAACAGAAATGGGCCAAATATAAGGGTAAGAGCTAGACAATGGTAGGCCTGAGCTAATGGCCAAGCAGTTTAAATAATGTAAGTGTCTGTATGATTATTTTATATGTGGGTTGTGGGACCAGAGGGGCTTGGTGAAATCTGGGGAGAAGCTCTCCAACTACAGCAAGGAGGGATAGAAAGGTGACTAGAAGTGGAGGCAACATGTCTGTGACAGTACCTAGACACTTCGTAGCTCTGTTATCCTCCCTCCCTCTCTCCCTCTCAAACACACGCACACACACTTTCCCATGCACACATGCACACTCACACATGCACACAGCATTGGGGGGGCTCTCCTCATTTGGTTTGTAAAGCTGTCTGAACACATGTTTCTTTAGCTATGGGTTTCACGTGCATTTTCATGGGGATGAATACACACTCTCTCAGGGCTCTTCTTTGGACCTTCTGAATCACACATTAATATGTCAGCCATCTAAGACGAGAGAGGACCCACACCAGTGTAACACTTTTATTGTCTCTTATGAAATTACGTGACTAGTAGTGCCAGCTTTTGGCCCGTCTGGCTTTATATTCTTTTATTGCAGTTTCTGTCTGTTACTGTGGAGGCTGAGCTCGGCGGGCTACACTTTCTAGGTCCCCTAATCATCTGTGCTCCAGCTGGCTTGGTACAGGGAGAGAAACTGGCACAAAGAGTGTTTGATATAGAGGAATTTAGACTGAGGGAGGAGAGTGAAAGAATTTGAAGGGGCCTCCTGTCTGTCTGTCTGTCTGTCTGTCTACTACTGTCTGTCATTAACGAGCTGCTCTGTGACCAAGTCTCATCTGGGAAGAGGGGCAAGTTTAATGATTGTGTTGTCTGCTTGTAGTTAGGGTTAAGGAGCTGTTTCTACCCAAATGGGTGTCTTGCCATCTACTGTCTGGATGAACACATCGTCTCACAATACACATTTCTCTACGTGAACAACCCATGCCTTATTGGTGTGTGAGCCTGGGAGTAGTCTGAGGGAATCCCTGTTGCAAGAAAAAGCATTCTCCCTAGTGCTGGTAACAGTTCTCCCATGGAGGTGAGGGCACCAACTCTCCTGCTACAGTGACTAGTGAGGGGCAGGAACAGCTATCCCAGGGCCAGTGAGGGGCAGGACTGGCTCAGCATGGCCCTTGAATTTCAACATGCATGGTTGGTTCCTATGGGCCCCTGTGGCAATGGGAGCCACAGACATCAGCCCAGCACCTGGCTGCTGCAGGGCCATGTACCCAGACATGAGTTGAGGCAGCAGCCTAAACCAGGCCCCCTGTGGCTGCACAAGGCACTAGGATTGGCATGGTCTCTGTGGTTGTGAAGCCCTTGGACATCAACATGGCCACAGGTGGTGGCCCAGACCACTGGCATCAGCATTGCCTTTGATGTTATTAGGAACCATAAACATCAACACAGATCTTGGCTGCTGTAAGGCCATGGACCCAGACATAGCTCTTTTCCCAGATGACACCATGGCCCCAGTGGCAGCATGGCCCTTGGATACCAACATGGCCATAGGATATAGCCTAGACTCCAGGCATCCATGTGGCCTTTGGTGGCACCATGGGCCACAGAAGTCACAGACCCTGACTGTACTAGGACCATGGACCCAGACATGGTCCCACAAAGCAGCATAAGCTCAGATGCCACTACGGCCCCAGGTGGGAATGCAGCCCACCCAGATTGGCATGGTCCCTGTATCAGAGCAGCCCTTGGATACCTACATGGCCCAAGATGGTGGTCTAGACCCCTGGCATCAGCATGGCATTCATCGGTATCAAGAGCCATGGACATTGATTCAGACCCACCTGGCTGTGCCACCCCACACCACAGGTGTGGGAGCAGTGGACCCAATGGCATGGGCCTAGGGGAGCTGGCTCTCTCTGTCATCTGAGGGGGTGGTTCCAATGGCCTGAACTGACTACCTCAACTACTACCCAGATCCACATGCTGGGCCTTGGGTTGGCCCACCCTAACAGCTGCCCCATGTTTGACCTGCAAGAGTGTATGAAGGGACTGGTCCTAAAGGATAATAACTGCAGAATCTTCATGACTCAGGGCAACACAGGATATCTGAGAGGAGTTTCAGTGAGGGTCCAGCACAGTGATGATGGTGTAGCAGAAACTAGAAACTTTGAACAAGACCAATGACATTTTGTTTGTAGGGCTGATTGGACAAAAGGGTATACTGCGTGACACACCCTGACTCCCAATGCCACTAGGATGAATGAAGAGGCATTGGAAAGATGGAGTGAGGTGGGCTTTTTGGTGGTTTCTTGTTTTTGATTAATTTGGGGAGCATACTGCAGGGGTGAAGGGCAGATATGGAAGGACTGGGAGGTGAGTGGGATTGGGGTGCATGATGTGAAATTTCTATAGAATCAATAAAGAATTATGTCTAAAACAAATAGAAGAAGAAGAAGCATCCAAGGAGCTGAAGACAGAGCATGTTTCCCAAACACTCCAGCTAGCAGAGTGCTTTCTGTTTATTAGTTTGCTCATTTTCATTTGCACATGTTCTTCAATGTCTGCTCATATTAACACAGTCACACTATTCACTCAAAGCCTTGAAATTATACATTCATACTGCCACATATACCTTGGTCCATAGAGATCTGTCTCTGCATGTCTGGGTACTTATTTTTTTTTAACCTAATCTAATGGATCTATATATCTCTATCTTATTTCTCCAAAATTTGTATTATCTGTCATCTATCACATCTCTCTAGCTTTTAAACTCTTGGTGCTAGGAATAGAACACCAGATCTTAGGCTAAACACACACTCTACCACTGAGCTCTATCCTTGCCCTGTGTCTGTTTATTCTCTGTCTGCCATTTGGACATCTAGATGTGGCCCTCCATAGACCCATGCTAAGTGTCTCAACTCGGACTTCCTGCTTTCTTTTTAAAAGAAAAGGACCTCATTGCTGAGGTCACAATGAGACTCTGGATACCGTGACCTCTATGCTTTCCTGCTTTTTGGAGTCTGTAGCCATGCTCAGGTTGGGCTGTCAATCTGCCAGAGCTTTGTAAGCTTATATAAGCAGAGTCAGGGGCACTATCTTCCTATCTCTTTTATCATGCCAATCTTCTCTGTAGCATTATGATCAATATTACACCAAAATTTTTCATGGAATATAACCTTATAGTGGGAGTGATGTCCTCGAGTATAAATGTGAATTAGAGAATTGGAATGTGTTGTGAGTATTCAGGGCCATACAGCAAGAACCTCTCTTAGTCCTGCAGGCGGGTGGGGAGAGCCCAAGGTAATTTCAAGAAGACTAGAGTGACTATGAGTAAATAAGACAAGGCAGCATGGAGATGTGGCCATTCCAAATAATGGAATACCTGACAAGAGCCAGAGATCATAGTATACAGCTTCAAACATCCTGTGCTCCTATATGTGATCCATGGACCAGTCACAGCTGGGATTTATTATATTATTTTAAAAGTCTATTTTCAAAACTTTTGTTGTTTGCAAGTTTTTGAGATAAGTTTTCACAGGTAGCTATGACAAACAGGTTTTAGATCCTGTTATGTAGATGAAATTGGCCTCAAAATTGTACTGCTCCTCTTACATCAGTCTCTTATCCTACCTCCCCACAGGCCTGAGATTATGGGTATGCACTACCATGCCCAATTTAAAGGCAACTTCTTAACTCTCATTTCTTTTTACATCTTGAATCAAAATCTCTGATAACTAGTGTCAAAAATCTTAACTAGACCTCCAGGTAGCTGTAAAGCATACTCCTGTCTGAGAGCCATTGACATGAGGTAGAAAATGTGGTAAGCTCCTGGAGATAGTGGAAGTTGAAAGCAGGGATGACAGGAGGGTGAATGGTATGGTCAGTAGCTCTACCTGCTAACTCTTGGAGGATAGGATCAGGGCTGGGGTTAAGGCACTATAAGGAGGTGCTCAGTGGCATAACAAGAAGATGCTTGGGATCCGGTGCTAGCCCTGAACTTTCAACACCTAAGAGTGAGACCAGCACCAAATACTTTATTTTAGGTTCAGAATATGGGAGCATTTGCTATATTTTAAATTAAGGCAAGAAGTAGAGAAATAGAACAGACTAAAAGTCTAAGGCAGTTGACATAAAACTAAATACTAGATTATAAATAGTGCTGCACAATGTTTGGGTTCCCTAGAGGTCAGGTCAAAGAAATAACCTTACAGATCACATGATCACAATCTTTTTATCCTGTTAATAAAGGAACGGATATTTCTTGCCCAAAATTTAGAGTCATGGAGCCCTTCCAGTCCTTGTCTATTTATCACATCTTTTCTTAATTTAGTTTTTATTTTCCAGTAGAAAATACGAGTGATAATATTTTCTTATAACTGAGAATCTGAAATGAATACAGCACTTCTATAACTTTATACATACAGTGTTTATGTCCTTGGAACTTTTGTTACAAGTGCCTCTACAAATATAGATTTCAACTTCCATGTGCATGTCCGTGTGGGAAATGTAGAAAGTTTTCTTTGTGTCCTTATGTGAGGACTCAGGATCCTCTTCAGACAATGTAAGTAGCTGCAGAGGAGGGTCTGTTCTGGAAGCTGGTTCCCTGCATGCATGGCTCTGCTCCCATTGTGCTGTAAAGCTGTTGACAGGCAGCAGTAGTTTTACATGTTGAAAACACTTGAAAGGAATAGTTCAGTGAAGCTTTTTATAGACCTAGACTGAGTGTTTTCCCTCAGCTTTGCACAGAAACAGTCATCGGAGTTGGAGCCCTGCTTTGGTAGTCATTTTTCTTACAGAGGTGGGTTTTTTTTTCTTGTGCATTTGTTTCTGTTGGCTACCTGTGTTGGCACAGAGACTTCAGGAGCATAATGGACAGGTAGGAAAACAGGATGTGTTAGCAACACAAGAGTCTTACACTGTCATCACTGAAAAAAAAAATCTTAAAAAAAAAATTAAAACTACACTTGCCCCTGCTTTTCCTTGTTATGCTATTTATTTATTTATTTTGTACACAGGTTATTTATATATGTGTGGCACATGAGCGTATGTGTGTGAATGGGGTGTGTGCCTGTGTGGAGGAGGTCTGTGGGAACCTGTGCTTCTCATGTTTGTCACGCTTTGCCTTATTCCCTTGAGAGTGGGTGTCCCGCGGAGCCTGGAGCTAATCTTTAGACCTAAGCTTGCTGACAAGTTATACCCTGCCTCCACCATCTATCTATACTGCTATCATTTTGGATAGTCATGGCCCTGCTGGTCTTTCTGTGTGGGTGTTGCGCTGGGGGGTGGGGATCTGAACTCACGTCCCTATGCGCTGGAAACAAGTGCTTTCTCAACCACTGAACCATCTCCCCAGCTCTGTGTCCTCTTTTACCTTTCCTTCCTTTTCCTTCACCATTTGTGTCTTCTCTTTTTCTTCTCTGACATCCACCAGCACATTCCGCTCTGGAACTTGCAGGGGACAGTTGAAGTTAGCCTTGCTGTTGATGGCCACAGACTGTCCCCTGAGCTCCTAACTCTGTATTCTACCTTGAGCTTGTTTCTCACTCCCCAGTTAATGTCAAGAGACTACAATCCACTGTGTAAACCCCGAATAAACACGTTTACTCTGAGCCTTTATTCCTGGATGAGAACCCTTGAGATTCTGAAGTGAATCTGGGCACCTCCTTGAAGTGAGCAGAAGCTCCCTGGCGTACAGACTCCTTTTCTTCCCCCTGAGCTCTGAGTGTGAGGTTATCATGACTTAAGAAGTAAAGAAATCTTTGGAGGGTTGCTCCATTTGCATGAAAATCAGCATGCTTAATGAGCTGAGGGTCACACCTTGTTTTTATTTTTCTATTAATAATTGATGTATGCGCTTTCAATGGACATCATTTTTCTTTCTAAGAAGAATGAATGTGGATCCTATGGAGTGGGGGCCCAGACACAGAGAGATGAATGGATCACATAGAAATACTAAAAGGTTCTGATCCTTGGGGAGGAAGGAGGAAAATAGCACAACCCTGATGCACTATATTTTATCCCTCCTGTCTGTGGAGGAATTAGGGTCAGGACCCAGAAACTTTGCTCTATCAGCTGGTGTTTGTTTCAGCTCAGGTGGGGTGGGCTTCCTCTTTGATGGGTCATTTCCTCCTTTCCTATCGTATTCCAGACTGCATTAAGATGACAAATTCCCCTTATAGGCAGGGACAGAGACATGAAAACCTGAGCTATACAGCTAACTGAGTGAGTGCAGATGAGCAGATTTATCGTGGGGAGAAAGGGGAAGTTTGAAGAACAAAATAGATTTTGCTAACCTGGCTGTGCAGTCAGGCACACACAGAATGCCTGGTACTGTCCTGCCCTGTCTCTTCGTTTTGGGAAGAAATGCTGAAGGAAGTGTAAAGAATGTCTTTAGATCATGCACACGTACACAGAGTGTGGAATTTGCAAGGGAACATTTTTTTTTTAAGGTCAAATAAGTAAAATAAAAGTCTTACTTTCTTTCTTATCTGTGAACTCTGCAATAAATAATTCTCTTCTCCCACCCTGCCTTTAGGAGGGAGGGGTAAAATAAAAAAGAAAGAAAAGAAAACTTGGCCAGTGAACGAGCAAGTCTATCAGATCAAACATGACTCTGTTAAATACTGAAATGTTCAAAGTCTGACTGAGATAGATAAAGGCTTTGATGGAAAGAGGATATTTCCCAGGGACATTACAAGCCATAATCCAGATGTTATGGTGTAATGCAACGAGTGTCCGTGGATAGATCAGGAGCTTCAGCCAAGCCGCGCCTGGTGCAGGCCTCAGCCTTGCCCTCCCATGCTGTTCTGCCATATGGAAGCCATCTCCAGCCCCCTTAATAACCAGCGTTGGATTCCATTTTCACAGAGCTCATAGAGCTAAGTGGGGCTGCTTTATGGACAAGTTAGATAGAGGCCTTTCCAAGATAAACATCCAATTTGAAATTAGGACATTCTGCACTGCAAAATTATTTTAGGGCATATTTCATGGACATGCTGCCATTTTTCTTAGGCAATTGCCAGACTGTAGGATGCCCTTTGATCCTCTGTGGACATCACTCCCTGTTTCATAAAAGGGATGTTGAAATAGTTGCAGTGTTGAGGGAGGAATATATCTGTCGGAACTTTGAAGCATGGCCATGGGACAGGTCATGCTTTAGCTTGTTGGTTAGAAGTCAAACTTTTAAGAAGGAAAAGACAGCAAAAGAGGGAATTAGAGCAGGACTTATGAATCAAAATCTCATCTTTCCTTTAAAAGCAGACATGTCATCCTGTGCACTCAATAGGCTATAAAAAGTGTCAGAGTATATTCTGTGTGTGTGCACATCTGTAGATGTGCAGACACACATGGATGCGTGTCTGCGCTACGTGCCGCTTTTGTGATGTGATCTTGCACATCTGTAGACTCACATGGATGCATGTCTGTGCTACATGCTGCTTAGTTTAAACTGTTTGGTATCTTTTATTGTTGAATATACTGTATAGAAGAGCAAGCGACAACTGGTGGTTAAGAAACAATCCTTGTGTGCTGGGAGAATCATTTCTCTCCTATTCAATTGTTTTCCCATATTGCATGTCCCATCTGCAATAGTATGTCTAAATCACTCTCTCTCTCTCTCTCTCTCTCTCTCTCTCTCTCTCTCTCTCTCTCTCTCTCTCTCTCGTGTGTGTATGTATGAAGAAAATCTTTATGATCATCCTGGATAAAAGTTGAGTACATCTTTCCTTAAAAGCAATTTTGTTTACTGTTATCATACAGTGTTCAGCAAAATACTCAGAGTGGCATGAATCCATTTCTTGATAATGATACAGTGGTGTAGTTGAAGTAAGTAAGCTGATATATTATTAATATGGACCTCATTTACTACTTGTTAGGTAGGGTAAATGATGACTGCCTGATGTTGTAGTTGGAGTTTTTCTGCCTGGCCCACAGTCAGGACAAATCTCTCTCACCCGCCAGGCCCATAGATGCTCAGACCCAACCAAGTAAACACACAGAAACTTATATTGCTTACAAACTGCATGGCCATGGCAGGCTTCTTGTTATCTACTTCTTCTATCTTAAATTAACCCATTTCTATTAATCTATACTTTGCCATGTGGCTCGTGGCTTACCTTTACCTTACATCTTGTCATGGCAGCGGCTGGTCATATCTCTCTGATCTCTCTGCCTTCGCCTCCCACTTCCCAGAATTCTCCTCTCTCCTTGTCCTGCCTATACTTCCTGCCTGGCTACTGACCAATCAGCATTTTATTTATACAGATCAATATCCACCGCATGATGTAGTTGAACAAACTGGTGTCTCAATGACCACAAAGACAGAGTAAGCAGATGATGACAATGCCTACACAGACTTAAGAGCGCATTGCTTTTTTCTGATGCTCAGTTCCATTGGCATTCTTCAGTCTAGTGGTTTTTCCTCTAAAGAAAAAGCATATACTTGTTTCACTTCAGTTATCAAGCACAATTTAGAAATGAACTCTGCCATCTAAACTCAGCCTGTGGATCAGGTGGGAATCCCAACTCAAGCAACTAAGTAGGGAGCTACCGTTGAGAGGTCAGGGCTGAACACAGAGTGCTGAACAATGCCAAAGGGAATATGGGTCATTTTGCTGTACAGTGTAATTGTGGCATTTAGATTTCATAAAATAAATGTGGATTTTTTTTCTAAAATGTTTTCAAGAGACAAACTGATGCAGAGAGAGATGAAATTAGATGGGTGGGATGCTGAATGTGAATAAGTACATGAAGATTAGTTTTACCACTGATTCTGTTTTCTTTTGGGGGAGCTTAAAATTATATAATGAGAATTATAAAAACTGTAGCCATCATGTTTATCATTTAAGAATAGATACTTGTCTTCTTTCTATATTATGTTTGAGGTATATATAAATAAAATCATTTAGAAAAAGAAAAGCAGTAAGTTAAGAGTTACTTAGCCCATCTGGGCTTCAGGGACTCTGAGGTGACTTCACACCCTCCCCATTCCTCCCTGTCACATCTCATCCTCAGGACCCACACTGCTTATTTGGCCAGTTAGGTGATTGTGAGCTACACTTGGAGTTGTGACTCTTCTCACAGTGGCATGGAGCTTTTTAAATACTAGCCTGAGGGAGAGAAAGGATACATGTGAATGTGATAGATAAATTCACAATCATTATTGTTATAGATCCAGAAGTGTTTTGTCCCTTAGAGCTCTCTTTCCAAGTGAGCCTTTTTTTCCCCTTCCAACGAGTCCCACAGCCAAAGCCAAGTTGTAGGATTTCTATGAAAGAGCTCATCTGAGTGGGAGTGCTGAGCAGAGCCAAATCCACACACTGTTTGCACCTATCCTTTGCAAGATTGGAAGCAAGTCACAGAACTTGGGTTTGCAAAACCAGGGAATATTAAGACATCCCTCCAAGCTGGGAGCAACTGCAGGCTGAAATAGGAAGGGCTGGAATTCCTATGATGGCCAGATTCACTTTCAAGAGCAATCAATCTGTTTATACACTGTTTTTATTTATTTATTTATCTATTTATCTATTTATTTATTTATTTATCTATTTATTTATTTATAGTCCTCTTTGATCCGCAACCTAAGGCTCTCAGAGTCCCTAAGAAAGAATCAGCTCTGGAATGGGATTATAAGTATAACTCTGTTGGAAGGGAAGAATGTCTCAGGAGGGAACATGACAGAGATGTTTGTTCAGTTGAAACTGGGAGATCAGAGATACAAAAGCAAGGTAAGCTATGTTAATGATATAAGGAGGACATTATCTTTCCAAGCGATAAAGAGGAAAAATTTTCCCGCTTTATATTTCTCAAGAGTGGAGCTAACTTATTTTTAGCATCTCCCCAACCATATTAAGTAGCATCCCAGAAAACAAAACAATTGTATATATTAATTAAATGGATCCATGTATTGCTTAGTGTCATTTACTTTCAGAGGTAAAGAATTTATTTTCATGTATTTCAGAGGTAAAGAAAGCTTCTTAAATCATAGTTCTGGATGCATGATCTGTCTTCAGTTTGAGAATGAACAATGTGGACTCTGTAGGAAAAGGGTAGATGAGTGTTCTTCATTACTCTAAAATAAAACTGCACACTACTTGATAACATTAAAATGTTGGAGATAAGTAAAAATGTTTTCAAAATTGTATATCTGTTCCCTTGTTAGTCTTAGCACCAAAACTAGATATCTGCTTTTTCTGGGTTTTGCTGTTTTTTTTTTTTTTTAATTTTTTGTTATTATTTTTCCTCCCCAAAATAAACTTCATAAAATACCGAAAAACAACAGTGCTTTTAACTGTTTTTTAAGAATAATTGTCTGGTCCTACCAATCCAAATTCCATAAAGCTCTTAACTTTAGTAATTTGGTGTGGATTGAATTAAAAAAAACCCATCAATTTTAAACCATGGAAATTAATTTGTTTTCATCTTGTTACAACTGTTTTATAACTAACAGATAGGAATATCTTGCATGTTTTATGAATTTAAAGGGGCTAGGTTAGCTGAAAGTTATGCCACGTGCCAAAGACCACATTAAAAAACAAAGCAATCCTAGAAGATCTTGAAAGAGGATCCAAGGATATTTGCACTAGGATTCCTGGCCTCCAAGAAGCAGCCAAACAGATATAGAGAACTTGGAAAAGGAGACAGGAAGGGAAGAGACTGTATGCTGCCTAAATTTCAGTTAAAAAATGCAGCATTAGACATTCTTCACTCCAGCATAAAGGAGCAGGGAGACAAGGCACACAGCAAACAAGAGTGTGCAAACAATGGAAAAGTGAGTTGAGTGAGCTCTGAAATACACAGATAATCATTTCCAGCAGGTCATTTCAGGCAGAGCCTGGCACTGAGTGTGCTAGAGTGATTACTTCCCTCTACTGGGAAGCCTTTAGCCACTCAGGGTCAGGCTAAGGATTTCTGGAAATCGAATTCATCTCTGTGACAATTAGCTATATAGCACGAGGTGAAGTATAGAGTTAGACCAATGTCTAGCACGTTCCCTCTGGGAAATACTGCATTGAGTTTTCATTTCTAAGACATCTTTTTCTTCTTGGAATCTAAATTCTGTGATCTGATAGGATAAAAAAAAAATGGTATAAAACCCAGCTCAAATGTGTTTATATGACATGGCAGCAGCTGAGGTGTGAGCGGCCCATGCTTTTCCTTGGGTGAGAGTAGTTGGTGCTGATTTAAGAGTTGATAAGTGGGTTTAGAGCCCAGACTCAGTCGCCAGTGCTTGAAATATTTATTCACAAATTAAATCTCTGTAAAAGAAAGGAAAATGAAGATCCTGTCAGAAAAGCCACCCCATAGGCAATTTGTTCACACTTAGAGAACACAGGAACATGTGTGTGTGTGTGTGTGTGTGTGTGTGTGTGTGTGTGTGTCTGTGTCTGTGTCTGTGTCTGTGTCTGTGTCTGTGTGTCTGTGTGTGATTTTTATATAACCAGTTAATTTTCCAGTATGGTAAAGTAGAATTGTCTTGTTTTCTCTTTGACAAAGCATTGTGATTCATTATCTTTGGACTCAAAACTAGATGGTCTGTGCTATCATATATTATAGAATTCTCATTTAATGTGTCCAAAAGATGGTAATTAAGGCCACAAAGTGTTAGTTTATCTGATGCTTACGCCAGCTCTGGTACACGCACCATCGCAAACATTGCTTGTATTTGACTAAACCGTTAATGCTGTGTTCAGTAGGGATGAGCAGGCTCTTCGTCTATATTATATATTCACTGCCTGTTTGTGTGGGTCTTACAGTCTCTTCGTCTTTTTAACTTGATGGAGAAATGGCTCCATTTGGGAGTCAGTTAGAAGAGTGGTCACCTTTTGCTCAATCCCGAGTCCTTGAGAGTCCCTTTTATTCCAGAAGTTAAGTGTATCTTGCTAAGAGACCCACCCCGTCACCTTGACGTCCGCCCTGTAGACATGCCATAAATGTGTAGCTGCTGTAGTCACGCCCGACCTTCTGAGAAAGTAAACTCTGTAACCGCATGTTTTCTAGACACTGTGTAAGAGTGCAAGCCCGCAGTGGCAGGAACAGTTTGACTTTCACTACTTCTCTGACAGGATGGGCATTTTGGACATTGAAGTGTGGGGAAAGGACGGCAAAAAGCACGAGGAGCGCCTGGGCACGTGAGTCACTCTGCTACTCCTAGGGTGGGAGTTCCTGACGGTGCAGCGCTAGCTCTGAAAGAATGTCTCATGTGTTTGGGCTGGGGGTGGACACCCATCTCCTGCCTCAAGGGAGCAGGCAGTACGCTGGACAGCCACTTAATGTGGAAGGGGCGTTAGCTGATTTTCTAGTTGGTAGATGCAATTCCGCATTCAACTCAGGCTTACAAAGAAGAAAATAGAGTTATCCCTCCTCATCGATAGGGAGCTCCTTCTAGGAACTCATAATTATGATAACATACTTAAAGGTCAGAGTGCATGGAGCATGTGACACATTTGCATTCAGACACCACAGATACTTGGTCATCTTGCATGCTTTGTCTCTGGATTACAAATGATACCTAACATGATGTGAAACCTATGTAAGTCTTGATAGATCCCCGGGTGACTTCATGTGATTACTATGGGTATAACCTTTAAAGCAAACATTTTATGCAAGGTTGGTTGAATCCATACATTCAAAGGGCCCACTGCAGTCTGTGAGTCAGGAATACTCCAGAGGAAATTATGTGCTATCTCAGACCATTGGGACACATCTGTAAACATTTGCAGGATTTCATTGTAGTTTTACAATGTATCATGTGATACTTCTAGTAAGGGAAGAAGGTGAATTGTTCCCCATGAGAGAAAAGTTTCAATGTCCTTCATTCAATGTCTATAGTATCTGAAGCAGCCAAAACTATTCTGTGATTTGTTTACTTTGAAGGTGGTCTAAAGGAAACAACTCAACTGAGGTGGTCACCCATGGGTAACAAATAATAACATGAGAATTATAGTTTCTTCACAGGACTGTATTGAGGAATACCATAAAATCACAAGCACCGTGCCTGTAGTGGACACAAAGGAAACACTGGGACAAATTCCCCTTCCCTCTGATTTAGGGCAGCAGAGCTCTGCAAACTAGGGAGAGGAAGTCGTCCTGGATGTGGCCTTGGGCTTGAGGACAATAAATCCCAGAGCCAGGATTTGGGGTTTTAAAGATCCCATTCTTTCTATCAAATCATTCCTTTTAGTCCCTCCCCCCCGCATGCATCATTTATATACAAATCTTAAACGATGAGCACAGACGTGTAAAGGAAAGCCAACAGTTATCTCTTGCTGGCTTCCAGTCTGGAGCCTCAGCTCAAGGCTCTGTGCTGAGCCACTGCTAAGGGATGCGAGCGACAATTCCACCTCTCCTAGGTAGCCAGTACACCTTGATATTCAGGATTCCAGCCAAGGACGAGGGTTTATTACTCAAACACCAAGATTAAAAGAACTTATCTGCTATATATCACCCATTCGCTTTACAGCAAGGGAGTGCAGAGAGAACAGTCAGACATTCCGAGGGAGACTTGGCCCGAGGCCAGCTGAGCACTCCTTCAGAGAGTCGTCTTCCTCTATGCAGCTCTCAGTGCAGGGTGTGTGGGACCCTGCAGTGCAGCGTTAGTCCTTCTTGTTGTCTGTATCTCATCCTTCCCAGGCAGCTGCAAGAGCAACCATAGAACCTCCCTTCTGTCTCAACACAGCTGTCCCGTTACACAGTGTTCCCTGACATGTAACAAGATACTTGTAGCAGACTGGCGGGGCTGTCATCCACCTGACACCAATTACTTCCCACAATTACAT
The DNA here is from genome assembly GCF_903995425.1 of Onychomys torridus. Lineage (NCBI taxonomy): Eukaryota > Metazoa > Chordata > Mammalia > Rodentia > Cricetidae > Onychomys > Onychomys torridus. The sequence goes on along the minus strand of NC_050443.1, from coordinate 52,674,304 downwards.
GGAAACAGACATGTGCCTCTGCACACCATGTCTGCATTCCATTATGCATGGCCAGGTACCTACTAAGGGAGCAGCCCGCCAGAAGCTCTGGCAGTTTCATCTCTGCTTTTCACCCCGTACCTGCCCAGCACTGTTGGCTTTGCCTTGCACATCTTCTCATGCATACTCTGCTGCCTGTCTGCTCGGTAGCACTCACGGCTTCCTGGGCCAACTGGGTAGATAGCATAGAGAGCAAGCTGGATCATGCCACAGGCCCCAGATCCAGCAGGTGTGGGCTGGTGTTTGATGGCCACTTCATGTCCAGTTGCTAGTCTGATCTTATTTCTTTCTCCCATGCCCACATAGGGAAACTGAAATGCCTCAGACATTTCCCAGTACCTCCAACATCCTCAGCTCTCTGACATGTCAGAGCCCTGCCTGTATCAAGGACAGTAGGATCAGAGAGTTAGGACTAAGGCTAAGTTAGGAAACTCCGAGAACTCTATGTCCCAAAGTGTTATCTGCACAGTGGGTATTTGGGCCTCCTGTGATGAATGGCCCGGAGTTATTTTAGTAGGTGAAAATAATGCCTTGCATGTCTCATATCGCTGCATTGTCGTGTTTCCGTCACATAATAGGAAATGCTTTTTCAAATGAGTGTTATGTGGCTTCACAGAGACAAAAAATAACCAAAGATGTCCTGTATGGCCCGTGTTTTGTCATTTGATATTCACTTATTATTTTAGCCATTTCCCGTTTGTAACTGAGATGTCTACCTGTCTTCTCATCATTCTGTCCTTCCTCTCTATGGATTGAAAAGGATCTTTGTTGTTTTTTTGGGCATCCATTTCCTCCCCCCACCTCTTGCAATTCAAAAGATAACAACAGTGTCTCCTGGGAGACCTGGCTCTGTAGTGCATTGCATTGCACTGAATATAGGCAGACAGAAGTCTTTACTCACACAGAATACTCCTTCTCAGGTTTAATGGAGACATGACAGAAAGACAAAGTGTGTTGGATTTTGTAATCCTAATACTTTGGAGGCTAAGCAGGGAGGATCATGAGTTTGAGGCCAGCCTGGGCTACACAGCAAAACCCTGTCTCATAAGCAAACACAACCGCAAACCATTGTGCTAGCATGCAGTTATTTCTGGCAAGTTACTTGTAGATTATTCTTATGAGTTTCTTTCTTTTTTTGTTTTAATTTCAAGTTTAAAAAATTACTTAATAGTGTCTGTGTGTGCAGGTTGGCATATGCCAAGATGTTCATGTGGAGGTCAGAGGACAACTTCCAGGAGTTGAATCTCTCCTTCTACTGTGGGGGTCACAGGTTCAAACTCAGGTCATAAGGCTTGTACAACAAGTACCTTTAAAGTACCATCCTACCAGCCCACATTTTCACCATTTTTGTCTCCCATAGCTTATTTTCCTTTGTATCATTCACTCTATTAGCTATTCTTACTTAGCTATTCTTACTTCAACTACTCAAAAATAGAGGAGTCTCTAGTAGTGCAAACAGAAGCTCACTATCTCCTGAGACCTATCTTCCATTTTATTTTGGAGAATACAGACATGTTAATACTTTCACATCCCTCAAGGAAATTCTCCTTGGTGAAGATTCTCATTGTAGATAGTTTGATACGGGAAGGAATCATAACATTTTAGGACTTATTATGTGATTTTGATAATGAACCTACTGTATGTCTATTTTGCTGGAGTCCATGGCTAACATTCAGGTCAGAAACAGTAGCAATATCCATTGACATTATCTATAGTGAACATTACATGTTAATAATTTTGAAATTTTTCTTTATGGCAACTATAGATCTCTATAAAATGTAAAATTAAAATTATTTAATTAAAGTAAATTAAATGTAACCTGTAAAACTCAGTATGTTTTTCAAAATATATATATAAACAGTGGGCATGTTCAAGAATGGCTCCATTCAAGATTAATGGGTGGTGTACCCTTTGCTTATAGGAGCTGGGCTCACATACACAACAGTGGTCTTTAGATTGCCTCCTCCCTACATCTATGTTCTGAAGCTTTCTTGAGTATGACTTCCCCTCTGCCATAGCATATCCACCCACAGGTTCTATCTGACCTTCAGTAACTGAAGATGGGGCGGGATAGAGTCCCAAAGATGTACATGCTTTCAGCAAAAGCCAACCTCTCTTGAGAACATGCTGCCTAATTCACCTTTTGTTTGTTTGTTTGTTGTTTGGTTTTGTTTTTGGCAAAGCAACTATAAAAGGAAACCATCACATCTGAGCAGGGGGAGTAAACTTTCAAGGAAAGGAAGACATAAGCCCAAGAGAAACCAGTCCCAGCTATGAGTGCATGCGTTACAGTATAACTAACAATACACACAGATAACAAGCCCCAGGAATCCCCCTACTGTGGACCCCCAGCTCAGAGTGAGCTGTGAACACTATGCCCAGCTTTTATGTGTGTGTTGAGGATCTGAAGTCCTTCTGCTTGAACAGCAGTCTCTTTACCCACTCAGCCATCCTCCAGCCTCTGTTGTTAATGAAATGAAAAAGTATAAAGAACAGGTGAATATCAATTATTTCATTTTTGTGCTGTTTCAACGAAGAAATCATTTTCTTAATGGATGCATTCCATTTCAGGGTGACTGTAGAGACTCTGTTTCGTGGAGTATTCTAAACTTAATTTGCAAAGGTTGAGACTGAGAATGCACACTCCTGATTTGATCTGCCTCACAGTCCTTCGTCGGTCCCAGATGGTGTCTTAAAGTGGCTCTGACATCTTACCAGTTTATTAGTGGCTTTGAAGCAGTGAACAGTCCAGGCTGGAATATTTCTCTGGACAAATTGCAGCCCATGTCGTTGATCTGCTTTTACAGCCAGGCTTGACACATTCCCCGTCCTCTTCCTGTTCACCCACTTCCTCAGCTGCTGAGATTTACAGCATTTCAAACCACTGTGCTCTTTCCTGCCCCTTGCATTTAAGCTAAAAGCCGACCAGTCTGTAATATAAAACATGGAATTATGGTAATGAAGAAGAGGTTAAAAGCTACCACGGCAAGTCAAAGTTGGGCCAGTTTGGCTGACTGATATGGTAAAATTATGTGTTGAATTAAAACATTAAAATGTTGTGGGATTAATGGGGAAAGACAAGAATGGGAGGTCAGAAACAATGCTAAATCAGCACTTTAACAGCCTGTGGTGAAAGAGTGGAGCTTTCATACATGTCTGTTGGGGAAAAATAATAAGAATAATTTAGTCTCTGTTTCCGTCAGGTAAGTACAACTGTGAAGTTCTCAACCTCAAAGCCAGGGAAGTCCGTTTACTTCAGCTGTTTTCTATACAGGGGAAGAATGATGGCTGAGAAATAATTAACCAAGGGCACAGATTTTTGTCACTTGAGATAAGGGGGTAGTTTTTCTTACCCCAGTTGTTTGTTTGAGCATTCATTTTATTCACCAGTACCAGAGCCCTCTTGTGTGCTGGGCAGGCTCACAGCAGTGAGGTTCATTATGACCTAACAATGGTGAATCTCCTGCCCTTAAGCACGAAATTTTGAGCAGTCACAAGCAACCAACAGTGGCTCTTCCATGGGTGTGAAGGTTGTGGATTGTGGAGTCATGCAAATGACCTTGGGTTCTGGTTAAAAGAGGGCAGAGTTCAGGAAATAGGGTGACATAAACAGAGGTTTGTAAAATGAGTGGCTGAGAGTGGAGCAGAGAAGGCTGGAGTGGTGGACCAAGTAGCTTGCCATGTAAGCAAGAAGAATTCAAATCCCAATAATTCATGTAAAAGCCAGAAGCATAGTGTGAACAGCTGGAATCCCAGCACTGCTGTAGGGAGGTGGAGGTGGAGATAGGAGGATCCCAGGGAGCTTGGAAAAAAAGAACAAAGAGAGCCTGTCTGAAATAAGGTGGAAGGTGAGGACCAACTGCTGAATTTGCTTTCTGACCTCTACATGCTTCCTATGGCACACACGCTTAGGAAGTCAGCACAAATGCAGGCAGCTATCTACCAAGGAGACAAGCTCCCTTGTTCCGTAGAATCTTGACAGGTGGGAAAAGGCTGATGATGTCTCTGGATGAAGTTAGAGAATCGAGCAGGGCATATAGCCATGGAATCCCATGGCATGTTGATGAATACAGCAGCTTCTCTCTAGGTGTGCATAAACCAGCCACCATTCTGCCTTTATTTTCACAAGGTGAATCTTCGAATTGTACCAGTATTACTGTGAACTCAATTTGCTAAGCTCTGAAGCTAGAATGTGTGTTTTCTGGTTCCCCATGGGTCCTATGGGTTCACTATCCTGATTGTGCAGAGAGGGTCACTAACCTTGCACACGGAGTGAAGCATGGCATTCTGATATATAACTCCTTAATATTCATTAATCGGATTTCTTATAAGGGGCTTCTGAGTAATGGAGTTTCTTACAGCAGAGCAACTTTATAGTAATTTTTCTTTATCTCTTTTTATTAGCAAACAGATCATTGGGTATTTTGGCTCAGTGTCATAGAGTATACTGAGATAAAAAATATTTAAAAATTTCTTACGTTAATGCATCTGATGCCTTTATTGATCTTTTTATATTACCTTCAAGCAATCTTGCAATTAAAAATATTTCCATTGGCATAATTCACCACAGCTCAAATAACAGCATTTCTGTGCATCAAGATTGACAAACAGAATCCCAGAGTCAACACTTGCTTTTGAGTAAATGAAGCTTTATTAGAAAACAATCTCATTTGTTTACATTGTTGGTTACATTGTAGCTTTTGTGTTATAAGGAGAGAGTAGAGCAATTTCAGTAAAGATGATGACCCACAAACCACAATGGATATTTTCTGCTTCATCACAAAAAAGAGTTTGCTCCATGTGAGAGTGTCCTGAGTGATGCGCATAACACGCTGACAGGCTAATTCTATGACTTGCCCATAACAGCTGGAGAGGTTGATCTTTTTTCCTCCTTGTAGCTGTTATAGGTTGATCCTGCATCTACCTACCTACAGCTGTTAGTTGGGGGAAAAGAAAGCACAGAGTGTCTTAGAAAGCAGCAAAAGCTTTTTTTGGACTTCAGGAACAGCGGAAGCAAGCAACCAAGCAAACAAACAAAAACGAATCTAAATTATTTTATATATTCCCTTAGACAAATACATTCCAGTAATGGGGATGAAAACCTTCAAAATGCAATGTATAAAGTTCTCAAAAATTAACACAACTATTTAAACAAACAAAAAAGGGTCTTGAATTGTCTTTTCAAGATTTTAAGTAATAAAGGCATCTTTAATTGATTTTTAAACATATTGCTTACATCTGGAAGAGTTTAAATTTGCTTTGTTAATAAGGAAGAGAAGCATTGCCTCTTACAATGAGCTAAGAAGGAATTCCCCCAAATCGTCAGCGGATTTTACATATTAGCAGATAACTAGTAATTGGTAACCAAGCCCCAAATAGAGCAATGGCAGTTTCAAACCTCATGAATAAATAGACTAAGAGTTTTCAATTTGATTAATGTCGAGAAAGTGTGTTCCTCTTCTAAACTAACATGTCCTGAACAACAGAAAATAATACCCTAAGTATGTATACTCATGTGATATAAATAAGGTGGGAACTTTGTAATTTTTAGAAGATAGCATATATAACACTTGATATTTCTCTATTTAGCACATTTGGTTCCCCACTTAAATGATTGTTTATAAAATAGAACTATTAAGTGACCCCTCTTTTCAAGGGTAGTAGTACATTTTATTTCACAAAGGCTTCTTATTGCTATAAAAGCATTATTTGATTAAAAGCACAGAAAACTACATATATTTGTACTATAATTTGTCTCTAATAGAACTATTTGAGAATTTATTGTATATAATATATAATATAAATTAATATGATATAAATGTCATATTTCTAATTTATATATTATATGTAATACATAATATATTATAAATATAAACAATTTATAATATATAAAATAATCCATACCCCTCCCTATAATTGGGGTCACTTTATATAAATAGCAAGTAAAAACCTATGTATGTTTAATTTTAGAGTCACTTGTTAATATGTGAATTTTGATCCTGTAATAAACATGGGAGTGGACTGGTAATTTACTTTTTCCCTTTTTAATTGTGAGGGAGACCCCAATTGTTCCAATTAATTTTGTCTTTGTGTCTGCATGGCTCAAAATTGCCGTTGTGTTCCTTCCCGTAAGGGCACCGACTCCTCGTTTTCTGCTCACACCCAAAGTCCCTTGAAAAGTTAGTATAAAAATCTGCTTGCATTCATTGCGGGAGGCAGTGTTTCTATTCTTTCCCAAAGTCTTGAATATTCATCACATTCATAATTGTACAGAGTCTCTGAGAATTGTATAAAATAATTAAATCTCAGCGCTTCTATCGCCTGCCTCCACCTGCCCCCCAGTGCTTTCCTGGCTTCTTCACCCACCTGCATCCTGAAACTTAGATGGTGCAGTGCAGGCAAAGCCAGAGCTTTCAGTATTGAAGCAAATAGCCTGGCTCCTAGGTATCCCCCTTTGGAGGGTTTGCTTCTGTATTTAAATGTGTTTGAGGTTTCGATCAGCTCTACAACATTGGCTCTTAAGAGGCAGAAAACCTGCAATTTATAGCAGATGGGTACCCTTCCTGGCAATGCTGCAGAGCCGGGATCATTCAACAATACTTCAGGCTCCATTTGTCCACAAGAAACTCACCCCGGGAAGCCTGCCTATTAGGAAACCACCTCAACATGTTTCTGTAATGAATATTTGCCAGTTGGTTCTAATCAATTGGGGAGACAATGGTGTCTGCGTTCACTCTTCCTCTGCATGTGGTTGTCCAGACTTTTCTCTGTCTGTGTGCAAACTCGTAATCCTTTATTTAGGGTAAAGGAGTTACAGGGAAAGCTCATCCCTGACGCTCACTCCCACCTCACCAAACTCACCTCCCTTGTTCTTGATTGCTCTGTCCTTTGTGGCCTTTACTGGGCAAAGACCTGGCATCTTTTTTCCTTCCTTGTCATACTCTGCTATTGCCTTTTCTTTTCATTTTCTTTAATGAAAGTGAATCTTTAATTTAGAGCACATTAGGTCTAGAGAGAATCCTGAGGAGCTCTGCTGGCAACCTTCCCCGATCAATACCCTGTGTCCAGACAGAGTGAAGTTTGGTTCTGAGGAAATATGTGTGAAGCGGGGGCTCCAGGAGTTGACTATGGCCTTGGATTAACCCCTGCTTTCCTGTCTCCTGCAATGTTTCTAGGTGTAAAGTGGATATTTCAGCGCTCCCACTGAAGCAAGACAACTGCTTGGAGCTGCCTCTGGAGAGCTGCCTGGGGGCTCTCCTCATGTTGATCACTCTGACTCCCTGTACTGGAGTCTCCATCTCTGACCTCTGTGTCTGCCCCTTCGAGGATCCCAGTGAAAGGAAGCAGATCTCCCAGCGATATGTGAGTCCAATGCCTTGTCACATGGCCCCTTCCTCCCTGGCTCCTCCCACCAACTTGCACTTTGAGGTTGCAATGGAGTCTCTGCATTGAAAAAAGTACAGAGATCTTTGTTGCAAGTTTAATTCCATGTCTCATATATCAAGACAACAGAGCTGGGGGTCAATGCTTTAGCAAGGTGGTGAAAGGAGGCTTGGGTTTTGCCTTCCTGTTTCAAAACAACAAAAAGCTGTTTGGGAGTTGCTTCAGGATACTCTAGGAATACTAGTTTAGACTGACTGTGGGTTCAAGTGGATATTTGAAGAGATAAAGAAGTTCATTAGAGGAAACTTTCCAAGTAACTATAAATGTTCAGCATGTTTTATGTATAGAGATTTTTTTAGGATAGAGGCTGTGCCTGGATAAAGCATGAGGTCAGTGCGAAGGACTTCATTCTGTACCACCTTGATGGTGACATCAGTGTATGACTATCTCTATCGCTCTGTGTGAAATGGTATACTCAGCATTTATCTGTCCATTTGTGTCTTGTACTATGGCCATCCAGGTGGCGTCATTTCCATCGTTTGGTCTCCTTCTCTTGGTAAATCAAAGCATGTTATTTATTTCTAACCTTGGAAGGAAGCTGAAGCCTGGAAACCAGAACCAAGATGAATATTCATTGGCCCCGTTGTTCTCAGGGTAGAGCTCATCACCTTAGGAAGTCTTCATTGTGTGGGTGTATCGAATTGAATAAGTCTCAATTTTCAGGAGGGAAAATTCTAGGCCTACATCTCATATGAAGTCAGAGTCTACATACCAGTTTGTTATATTCTGAAGACGTCTGGCAGAGTTCATCATTGATGTCTTCTCCAAGGACTTTATTTAAGTAAATGGAAGGTGAAAATGTATACTTTCCTCGAGTGGACAGTGGATTGTGAAGTTTATGTGGACTGAAATTCAAGTGGATTGCAAAATTTATGAAGCATGCTTTATATTTATAAAATAATGTTTGTGGCATCATAATGGCTGCTTTGAATAACATTTTAGAATTTGAGGCTACTAAGAAAATAGACACCCTGAGTGTCTTCAGTGAGCCAGCATGGGAGAGAGAGAGAGAGAAAGAATTCATTATCACATGGTCTTTTTATATAGCTTAGGCTGGCCTAGAACTTACTAGAACTTACTATGTAGCCTAGGCTTGCCTCAGATGCCAATCCTCCTGCCTCAGTCTCAACATTGAGATTACAGGTCCACATGCCTACCATCCTGCCAGAGTAGTGATCTGTAAACAGCATTTCTATTTTATTTATTATAGAAATATTCATTTCAAAAGCTTCCATGTAGCCCAAAAACTAACTCATTGGTTTGGTTAGAGTAAACATTTACAGAGACAATAATTTTCAAAAGTTCTTAGAGCTGCTGCATGTTGCATTAGGCTAAACATATTTAATATCAAACTTTTGCTGCTTTACTCCCACATGCCCAAATAGCAAGGCTTTACTGTTGTCTCCTAGTCATTAGAGCCTGCTTCTCCCACCCTTTTAGTTATTTAACAAGGATGCCAACAACTTTGGAGGTTTTGAAGCTACATTTTTTTTTTTTTTCAGTAGACTTCTGTAGGCATGAGACAGGTACCTGCTTGTCTCTGATACACGTGTTTTTGAGGACGCTGTGTACTTAGAAACACCTAAATACAGCTGTGCCAGCTTCTGAATCATGTGTAAATGTAGTGAATGCATCCAATCTATGGGCCATGTTAATTAAAGACTAAAGAGAATATGACTACAGGGTGGTACTCGGAGCCCAATTCTTCATTTAATGAATGGAACAGGTTGAATCATAGATCAGGAAACAGTCTCTTTCTATCTCTGATTTCTTTCCCGTGGCAGTAAGCTTTTATGATGGGATGAAGGTTAGTCCTATGGCATCCATAAAGTTTATAATAACAAGACCAGCTTGATATAGCCTTTAAAGGTGATTTAAAAGTTGCATTAATGAGAAAAGGCAGGGGAGAATGAATGTAATTCCACCCACACATTTTCCCAGTGGGTTATCTATGCTAGCACCAGGGGGCGATGTTAAAAGCAGATTGTGAGTGCTTCTAATTTGTTTATTTTGAGGCTGCAGTTAATTAATTCTCAGTCAATTTCCCTCTAATCCGACTGTGATACATGCCTAACGGCCCTGGGGTCTGACATAAGACAGCTCTGCAACTCTGCTCAGAATTTTATGAGCAAGGGGGAGAGAAATCTGGAATATACTTCCGGGGGAACTTCAAGACAAGAACTCACTAGTAAGTCATTCTCACTTGAGTTTAACCACCTTGTCTCCACAGGCCTTGCAGAACTCACTGAAGGATGTGAAGGACGTTGGCATTCTACAGGTGAAGGTTCTGAAGGCGGCCGACCTCTTGGCAGCTGATTTCTCAGGTACAGAACACAAGCCCTTTCATTCACTTTAGTTGTCGCGATTTGTCTTGCTTCAAAGTGAGCTTCAGGCAAAACACGGCACTTAATAAGTAGAAGTAACTATTGGGTTCCTTTGAATAAAGTAACAGGAGGCAAAGCCCACACGGGAGCCATTGTTTTTTCACAACGCACATTTTCCACAAAATAATTTCTTTTCAAATAATGTTACTCAGATGTATTCATGTAGTGATTCATTTGGGATTCCAAAATGCTAATGGATTGCCAGCCTTACACTTTCAGTTTCTGGACTTGTAAAGTATGCTTCGGGCCGGCCCTGCTTTGCTGCGGTCCCTCCTATGGCTCTTGCCGGCTTCCCACGCCTGCTTCACTGCTGAATGCTGCAGTTCACTCTTCAGCAGGCAATGCCAGCTCCTAGTTGGTCTGAGCATCACTGTATTAGTGACCAAGGTCAAGGCCCTGGTACTGCTTCCCACTTCCTATTCCTCTTTAGGAACACTCTCCTGGTGCCTTGTGAGCTTGAACTTTCAGAGGGAGGCCCGAATGGACCTTCTTTGAGCTGCACTGGGCCCTGCAACATGTACAGTCTTCCAGACGTTGCCAAGTCCAACCAGTCCCTTCCCACTCATTGCTACATTACACCAAGTGCCAAGTGAGGGGCTGGTAGTGTTTAATCTTCTGGATTTACAGGCAGTTCGATCTTCCTGATGTGGGTGCTGGGACCCGAAGCTGGGTCCTCTGGGAGAGCAGGAAGTATTCTTAACTTGTGAGTCGTCTCTCAAACTCTGCATTAAGTTTTAATAAGCTGAAAATTCATAAGACCAAGTTTTAAGAAGCTTAAACTTGGCAAGAATTTTAATGTTTAAGCACATCCTTTGTCAACAATTATTGAAAATAGGAACTCAATTTTAAGAAATTTACATCTTGCCACAGATGATGAGAAGAAAGGACTACTGTGTACCTACATGAAATGATTTATCTCCACCCAAGGAATGTCACAGTGAATATATTTTAAGATGTGTTTTTATGACTTACTAAAAGACAGCAATTTTAAGTCTTTTTGGTTTGTTTTGCTTTGAAACAGCAATTATTTTATTTCTCTTTACTTGCTTAGAATGTTTTTATTTGGTGATTAAAAAAATACATCATTAGTAATTTCTATCCCTTTATCCCATTTGTCAAAAACCAATTTGTTGATATGACATTTTAAATCTTACAGATGAAATACCTTGTGTATAGTATGAGTATATGTCTATGCATAGGTACATATGCATGCCCCCCCCCCCCGTGTGTGTGTGTGTGTGTGTGTGTGTGTGTGTGTGTGTGTGTGTGTGTGTTTAGTCCCAAGGTTGACATATCATACCATTCTTAATTGCTGTCCACCTTATATACTGAGGCAGGGTCCCTTGTTGGTCTCCAAACTCACCATGTCAGCTAGCATGTCTACCTAGCTTCCACTAGGGATTCCTTGTCTCTGACGCCCTCATGCTGAGATTGCGCCCCAGGTTTTACATGGGTTCTGAGGATCTAAACTCTGGTTCTCACACTTATACAGCAACACACTATTGACCGAGCCATCTTCTCAACCCTCAAATGAGTACTTGTAGTATTCACTAATGTAACTGCATATGCGAATGGTCTCATCAAATAAGAACTTCTTTCCTTTCATTGATGGATTGAGAAAACACTCACTGTTACATTTGTGCCTCTTTCACGTGTTGTTTGATTTGTGAATCATTTAAGATTAGTATGCAGTGTGAGGGGTTTCATCACAGCATTGTTATATGTCATCAGACTCATGTGTGCCTTTGCCAATGTTTAACATGTGCCTTTGACAGTCATGGTTTTGCCATCACTGAAACACACTGTGTGTTATCAATTCATTTTTCCAATATGGATTATTTTTATTTCTAAATATTAAGGTAGAACTTTCCTTTAGCCCAGGCTTGTGCTTGTCTTAGGAAAAGTCTTAAGCTTCAAGAATGCGTTTATGCATTTGAGAAGATTGGTTTTAAAAACCTCTTTTTGCAGTTGCAGAATTTTGATCCCCAGCAATTAAGGACAGTGCATCAGTGGCTTTGTTGTTTGTAAGGCCTTGTTTACATTGATGTCAACTATGTAAAGAGTATATGCAACCTGCTTTATTTACCCATCCTGTCATCTGATGCCCACGAGGCCCCTGGAATTACTGTGGATGAAAGCTCTTTCAGGCCACTGAGCATTATCCAAAGAGCACTTTGGCTAGTTAAACAAATGGGGATGTAACTCTAACAGGAGTCTTTGTAAATGCCAGAATGCAAGGTGAAACCCTTTTATAAAATATTAATTAGTAAGGAGATGTTATTTTGCTTTTTAAAAAAATTTTCAAAGTCCTCAGTAGATCATTTTGGAATGCTGATGGTATCACAACACAGTGATGAAGAGAGCAGTATTGTTGAGGGTTTTGATTAAATACTCCCGTGTTTTCTCTCTGCATATTATTAATAAACAAATTATAACTATTCCAAATTGAGGCAAAGTGATTTATCATTAGCTAAATATGTCTTTAGACTATATGAATTTTAGCTTTCAGAATTAAATTTAGTAGTCTATGTTTCTTGTAGCTCTTTGGCTTCTGGGTTTTCCTACCTGGGAGTCTACTTTTAGGAGATGAAGGGGACCTAACCCACAATTATAATGTAACATTGTGTTGATTTTGAAACTAGACTCAAAAGCTGGTAGCAGAGTCTGCCATCTACCTCCCAAGATCTGAGATGATAGAACCTCTCTCCATTCCCAGAATAGTGTAACTTTTCTACAGGGAAAGAAATGGATTCCAGTTACAGTGAGGAAATAGAGTCAATACCTAAAAGAGGTCAGCGATAAAGACATAGAGTGGGAACTCAAGTATTATTGCTAATATAGTAATCATTATTATTGTTACCACTCTTGATAATATAGAATAGGACAACAAAACAACAACATCCCCTGATCTTATATCAGAAGATCCAGTCACTGTCAAAAGTACTAGGAGCATTGGAGAAATAAGTAACTCTTTATACTGTATTATTAACCAGTCAGTCTCACTTTGTTGCTGCTGTTCAGAAAAGAAAAAATTTACCTGTGCAAAATCCAACCACTAGCTGAGAAGCTATTGGCATGTGATAGCTGTTGGGAGATAGCGTGTGTGAGTATTTTTAATGATATGACCCCTGGTAAGCTTACCACACTCCAGAGCAATCCCCACTACTAGTACTAGCTGGGCAACTGGATGGGCTCAATGGGGGGAAAAAGACGATTCAAAGTTGGGTAGGGAGAAAAGTATGGGTCAAGTGGGCGGTTGTGCGTAGAGTTGGGGTGATGAGGATGATCAAAATACATCATGTGATATTCTCATAGAATTAAGAAGCTATTTAAAAATTAAATATGTTATTCTGTATGACTAGCAGTGTTCTTTAAAAAAAATAGTCATTTTAGAGAGGGTGAAAAAGTGACCTTTTTATCCTTTTCACATCTGTCTGTTGGTCTGCCCATCTGTCTATCTTAACGATTGCTTACCTTTTAAAAGTAATGCCATGTAGCCAGGAGACCTGATTTTCCTGGGATTCAGAATCTGGATGAAGCAGAAGCAAGAAAGGATACTGACAGTGGTTCACAGAGGTCCTTGTGCCTAAGTGCTGTGAGCAGGCTTCCCTGTACTATGGAAGGAACAGGGATCCATGGCAAAACCCAAAGGCAGTGCTGATTGAAAGTCATCCCTCTCTCTCTAAGTAATAATGGAAGTATGAGCCACTCACATCTCTGCATTAAATTAAAATACTCAATTTGTTATTAATGATATACAGTTATAACAAATTAAAGTAAAAATGCTACCATTTTAGATTTTTGGGGTAAAATATATCTAATGAAGTGAATGTCTCAAAAAAAAACATTTTCTTTTTTGAAAAGGCAAATCAGTGGATACCCTTTCAGATGTCACAGATGGTATCAATGACAGTGTGTGCATATTATCAATATTAAGATATTTGCATCACCTAAGGATATAGAGGCTCTAAAATATACTTAGGTTTTGATTACTACATTCTTGAAGCAATTTTAAATTTTATTCATTATCTGTGTGTATGAGTGTGTGTGAGTGTGTGTGTGTTTGTGTGTATGTTAGGTTGTGTGCATTCACACTTGCTCACAAGAGAGAGGAGCATCTGCACATGCTTGCCATGTAGTGTTTAGTACACAATTTGTAGGAGTCAATTCTTTCCTTTAACCATATGGATTCTGGGGATGAATCTCAGATCATCAGGTTCGAGCAGCAAGCTTCTTCCACCCAGTCAGTCATCTTGCTAGGCCTATTTATGCATTTTAAAAATAAATTACTAATATAGAGAGTGGTTAACATCATTCACAATGAATATATTTAGATTTCCATGTATCTTGTTTTTAAATATTTTAAAGTTACTGAAATTTCATTGTATATAAGCAAAGCCTGCTTGGGATGTAGCTATAGCTAGACTTTCCTTTTCACTACTAGCCTCAAATAATGACACAGAGACTTATTGTTAATCATGAAAGCTTGGTCTTTGGCTTAGGCTTGTTTCAATTAGCTCTTATAACTTAAATTAACTCATTTATATTAGTATACATCTGTCACATAGCACTACCTCTCTTTTTATCTTGCACCTCCTGTTTCGTCTACATCTGTCAGAGTCTCCAACTTCCTTCTTCTTCCCAGAATCCTCTCTGTCCCTGGAAGTCCTGCCTAACCTCTTTCTAGCTATTGGCTGTTCAGCTTTTATTACACCAGTCACAGCAATACATTTTCACACAGTGTACAAATATCCCACAACATTTCTCCCTCTTTGTCTAAATAAAAAGGAAAGGTTTCAATTCTAACATAGTAAAACTATACAATAAGAACAATTAATAGCTAAGAATTACATTTACAATGTCCAGTCCATTTGTATTTGCATATCAGAGAAAATACTCTATTATCTATCTTATCTTGATGAATTTAAAGTTTTAAACATAAACCATTTTTTATCATAACTTGTGTTACCATCCAAAAATTATCCTTTAGACCTTAAAATATTTTCTTAGATAATCATTTTAAGTTTTTGTGCCTCTCAAACTTACATACTTTATACCTCTGTTGTGAGTTTTCTAATTGAATTTGGTAACAAGAAGAATGGTAACTGTAACTATCTCATCTTCAACTCCATCAGAGTCCTGAGAAGGAAATAATATTACCTGAGTAAACAGGATGTGCAGAGCAAACAACTTCCAAAATTATAGAAATAACAGAGATTGCTGGCTGTCTGGATAGTCACCCAAGGTTCCTCTGCAATGTTGGAGCATCCATCTTCAGCCTGCAGATCTTGAATATCTGACAGATTTTCTGTGAAGCAGGAATTCTGAAGGACTGCCCTAATTTGTCTTGGCGAAGTTAGGCAGTTGCCTTCTTTTGCCCAGTTTGGACAGCATAATGCCAGTAGTTGAAGCAAGGGCAGTTTCTTGCTCAAATGGCTAGATTTACTACATTGAAAGCAAACTCCATGTGGAGATTCTTCAATGCCCATCATCCTTTTTTGAAGTGAATTGGTGCTGCCAGGAGCAGATGTGTCTCACGGTCAATAAATGCATTATGTTATTAAAACAGTTTAAGTGCCATATTCTGTGGGTCTTTGAAGTGTTTGAAGACCACCTATTTATTTAAAATATACCTCTGTTTAACCTTGAAAACATAACTAACATGACTATAAGTTTTATTGTTATAGATGACTATTAACCTGTCTTTATTATCCTAAATAACTTTCAAGGACTAAAACTTTATATTACGCTTTTAAATGAGCTGCATAGGTACAATACCTTAAATGAGAGTAGAAACACACACACACACACACACACACACACACACACACACACACAGTATAACAAAAATAACCTTAAATTTGTATTAAAAAACCCACACCAACTTAAAATATTTGAGTAGATTTTAGTTAAAAACTAAACAATCTACCTTTTTATTTTTTATCCCATCATTTCTATATTACATCCTCCCATTTTCCCTTCAGAAAGAAATCCCTGAATCTAATCTCCTTTGTTCAGTTTTTTTCCTGACATTACTAATAACTTGTAACCAACCCCTTTAAACAATGACATCCATAACCCATTGAACAGTCAAAACCACCCACCTCACCTCTTGGGAATGTGGGCCTTGTGTTCTCTAGACTGCTTCCTGTTGTCTGGGGTGATGGCATCTTTAAAGAATTCTGAGAAAATAGGAATAATGGTCAAGTTCTGAAAAAACTAGCTGTGACATTTGTTGTTGTTTCTGTATAATTGGAAAGTGTAGGTCTTATCTGAAGTCCTGGCTAGATTAATCTATGAGGCTGGACTATGTCAGCTAGCCCCTTTGAAGTTGTTCTGGCTGCAGAATTTTGAGGAACTGAAACAGAGGCATTCTGAGAGGTTGGATCACCTGGGCTACTTGTTTTCATTGGTGTCTGGTCCTTTTTTTTCTGAAAACACACAAACTTTTAAAGGTAACATATATATCTGCATTAATACAAGTATGGAATGTTCA
The DNA here is from genome assembly GCF_903995425.1 of Onychomys torridus. NCBI lineage: Eukaryota > Metazoa > Chordata > Mammalia > Rodentia > Cricetidae > Onychomys > Onychomys torridus. Next base: position 52,657,942 of record NC_050443.1, on the reverse strand, counting down.
GTGTGCACAAGTCAGTTAAAGATGTTTTGTTCTATGTTGGAACAGGTAAAAGGCATCTGTGAACTTTGTAAGTTTGTATGGACTGCATAGCCAAACCTCTATCCATGCACTATGAAAAGATGGCATATAATAAGTCATGAAGACTTTGTAGCCATCAAGAATTATCATGTTTTATACAATCTCAGAGGTGTTCCAGTGTTAAGAGATCAAGATATATATCACCTGTCCTGTAGCCTTTCTTGTTTTTTTTTTTTTTTTTCTTTTTCCATGCCTATAGCCAAGATTTTCAGGTCTCCCTGAATCAAATCTGATCTTTATTAATTTTGAAGTGAGCCATAACTTTTTGTTTCCTGTAGAAACAAAGGCATAACTTCTCCCCCAATGCAACTGACTTTCATTTTGAAGTTAAGATATTCTTAAAATATATAGTTCGATTTAATTTAGCAGTTTCCAAAATCCAATGTCTCTCAGCAGCTATTGTTTTTTGTATATTAGCATTTAAAAATTCAAAGTCAACAAAGCATATACAGGATTCAGACACCCTGTATATTTCCCATCTTTATATAACTTATTCTTTTTATATTGCTTTATTCTTTCTTTAAAGACTTCACTTATTATCTTTAAACTGTTTGTTTTTCCTATGATTGTCTATACCCATTTCTTTTCTTTCTTTAGCATCTAAGTGAATTTTTAATATAATGTAAATTTCAAAAGTTTTTCTGTGTCTGAACTTGGCTTCACTAAGTACCTGCAATGTTCTCTGACCACATGTGACAAATCTTTTTTTAATTAATTTTTTTAAAATTTATTTTACATAACAACCACAGTTTTCCCTCCCTCCTTACCTTCTGTTTCCTCCCCCATCTCATTTCTACCCGCTCATCTACTCCTCAGACAGGGTAAGGCCTCCCATGGGAGTCAACAAAGCATGGCATATCAAGTTGAGGCAGGACCAAGCCCCTCCCACCTGCATCAAAGCTGAGCAAGGCACCCCACCATAGGGAATAGGTTCCCAAAAGCCAGCTCATGCACCAGGGACAGATCGTGGTCCCACTGCTAGGGGCTCCACAAACAGACCAAGCTACACAACTATGAGACAAACCTTAAACTACCATGTCAACCACTGTGCAGCTCAGCTTTGTGCATGGTGCTAGCTAGCTCAAGTCTGCAGATAGCCACCAGTAGCTGTATCTCTGTACACTGAGCACTGGGCCACCTGAGAGGCTGCAGGACAGGAAGCCATGTTCTGCTTCTTTTCCAGAACTTTTCTTAGCTTTCTTGGGCCCTATGGTTCCATATTAGATGCCCCACATTGGGCGCCACATATAGATAGACTTTCTTTTCTGCTACCAGCCCCAAATAATGACATGAAGATTTATTATTTACTATGAAAGTTTGGCCTTTGACCTAGGCTTGTCTCAACTAGCTCTCATAACTTAAATTAGCCCATTTATATTAATTTATATTCTGTCATGTGGCACTACCTCTCTTTTTTCTTGCACCTCCTGTTTCCTTTCTGTGTGACTGGCAACTCTACCTTCCTTCTTCTTCCCAGAGTCCTTTCTGTCCCCAGAAGTCCTGCCTAACCTCTTTCTAGCTATTGGCTGTTCAGCTTTTATTATACCAATCAAAGCAATATATTTTCACACTGTCTACAAATATCCCACAACATTTAGCTCAGGTCCTAAAGTGCTTGTCTAATTTGCAAGAAGCCGTGGGCTCAGTCTCCAGCACTTCATACACTAGCCGTGGCAGTGCAAGCCAGTAATACCTGCTCTGGGCAGGTGAGGGCAGCAGGATAAGAAACTTCATGCCATCCTTCACTAGATAGATAGTGCAAGGCAAGCAAGGATTATAGGAGACCCTGTATCAAAGAGAAAAGACTTAAATACTTATGGATCTGAATGCCAGATGTGATAGAACAGTTAAAAATGTTCATCCCTAAGAGAGTTAGAAGATGAGAAAAGAAGGTCACAGCTTTGAAGCCAGCCTGGGCTACACGTGAGACCACTTGTTAAAAACAAGGAAGCAGTCTGTCTTAGATCCCATCTCTTAAAAATTGCTGAGAGCTCCCCCTGCCAGGTCTATGCTAACACCAGCTCTGGATATCCCAGTTATTGTAATGAAGAGTCGGTATTACCATACAGACTTGTAAGCTTGTATCACAAATTCTTTGAGCCTAGGGTCACCAGGTACTTTAAAGCAATAGGTTATGCAGTCTGATGTCATCACTTCCTTAGTAACTAGGCCACAGCCTTGATTCCTGAAACAAATGATGGACTGTGTTTTTTTTTTTTTTTTCTTCTTTGATTCAAGGTAAACAGACCTGTGTATAATGCTTAATAAGACAGATATTGTTCACTTTACTTAAAACTCATCTTTTTAGATAAAAATAAATAACTCACAAACAAATGACTTAAAAGAGTGGCAGAAAGCTTCTTTTCCTCCCCCCTCCTGACAAAGCTGACAACATGGGAAGACCACCCAGTTCCTTAGCAAGAGTGGAGGCCCCAACAGAGACTAGTACTGCATGTTCTCATCTGTCCAGGGGCTTATCAAATGCATGGATAAAGTTAAAGAATAATGCAAATGTGTCTCATAGACTATACAAAGATAAGAGTATGCGGTGCATCAGTAGAAAGGCATGTGAGAACTGTAGGAATTTTTAGACAGAATTGTTCATTAAAAATACTTCTTTTACAATTGAGCAAGATCAGTGATGGAGCACAGGGAGCAGTCTTGTATGCTCAACTCACAACGATATAACTGTTCAGGAGAGTCTTCATATGATTGTGAGGTGGTATATCCCGAGTAGTTAATTCTCTATGTCAGTGTAAGGAACCATTGATGGACAGCCTTTGACTAACACATGTAGAGAATCAACACCTATCCTGACTCCTCTCTCATATATATCTACTTTCCTGTTAATTAAGCATGCTTTTCATGAGTTTTATTATTCCTCTTCTGTAAAAAGTCAAGTAGATGAGATGTTTATATTTACCTGTGCCTTATTCTAGTACCCCAACCCTGTGGATGGCACTGGGTAGAAGAGGTAGGAACCCAGGAGGGGGTGGGCTTTCTTTGCCAGAGAGATCATTCTATACCTAGACCAGTCCAGGGCAATGTTGCACAGTTGAATAATGCAGTGTGGGTGTTGCTGGGCTGTGCTTTCTTTCTTTCTGCAGTACAGTCCTATCATCTTGCTGAGCTGTATGGTTTGCAGGAGAAGCCGGGAGTTTACCTGGGGCAATGGAGGAGGCAGACCTGGAATTACAATCTTCACCCATTGTTGGCATCTACTTGTCCTTCAACCATCTCACCATGAATTTATTTCAATCTTGAGAGTTTTGTATGCATTTTGTCACAAATGACAGCCATGGGCTATAAAAGATTCCCGAGTATCTGGCAAATTAAATGCTCTCCAAGGGTATCTGTCAGAGGAATGCCAAAGAAAACATGTTTTTGAGCAAGAAATGCAAGTTGTTATCAGCATAACTTCATTTGATGAATAAGCAGATTATCACCAGTGTCGGGACCTGATGCAGAGCTAGGATGCACAAGTGCATTTAATTTCATGCCACTGCTGCTTGTCAGGGAGAATAGTTTGCCTTCCCCACAGATTTTTGAAGTTTTCCTCAACCAAGCAAAGTTGGCATCATAGCAGTGAGATGACTTTAAACATTTACCACACAATGTCTCCACTAGGTGGGCAGACACCTAGGAACATGGGATCTGCAGGTGGAATCTGTGTCTTTCTTTTGTGCCTTTTCCCTCCTCCTCCACTGCCAAATTCATGATGTATGGGGTGGTGTGTGACATTTATGTCAGGGAAGACCTTACTGAATCAGGGAGCAGCACTCAGTATGCTGGTTCCTTGGCTGTGCCATTAGGAGGAGCTCTTGGCACATGTAAATGTAGAGATGAATAGCCATTACTTGGCTATCAGCCTCTGTTCCTTAGGCCCTTCCCACATGTCTAAATCACATGCCTGAGTAAGCCTATACAGATCAATGGTAGATTTACTGATGATGACAACCAATGCATGTATTTTTGCCCTTGATTTTTATGGTCATTTCTTTTCATTTAAACCCCCCTTTTCATTATTATTTTATTTTATTTTTATTACACACACACACACACACACACACACACACACACACACACACATATTGCCAGGTATTAGTTGGTTCTCCCATAGTGGCCTTGGGTTCACTGTGAATCTTCCCATTCTCGTGGGTACTTTTAGGGTTAAATTAAAACCTAAATGAACATGCCTGGTGTATATTTTATATTCAGTAGATGATTTTTTCCCGTTTATTACATTTACTTTATTAATGTGTAGCTGATTTATGAAAAATGTCAAACTCTGTATTCTTAACCTATTGTTTATAATCTGCCTTAATTTTGGATAATCCTGGAATTATTAAGCATTCTATTCACTTTTGGCTTTTCATTCACTTTTATAAACATACAGTGATCACCATAGGATGCTTTATTCTTGTTATTTCTGTTCCTGTTATCTGCTAAAAAAATGGAAAAAAAAAGTTTCACAGTAAGGAAGTTCTCATGCTAAGCTGTCTAACACTGGCATTTCACATTTTGATAATCTGGATAGTAATTTTATCTATATAAAACACATTTGTGGGTTCATCAACTTTTTATTATATATGAAAACACCCTTTACACACACGTACACACAAAACTGTTGACTAAAATATCACATTGAAACCTCATGGAACAGAGTATAAATCTGCCAGTCATATGTTGTAATACTGGATTTTGAATCATTTCTGTAATTTCACTTTGTTGGGTTTAGCTTCTTTCTTTCTTTTTAAATCCACTTGTATCGGAAGAGCAGGCCTGTAGTTATTGTTCACTGGGAAATTTAACCCACGTGCCCATTTTGTGGTTTATTTTCACTGTCTGTCTCTGGGAGCTGTATCCATAGCAATACTTTTTCTCTTAAGGATGCCCTATTTTCAGGGGGATGACTATAATTGGAATTTCTAGAAGCTTCATGGTAGTGATTGAATGCTTTTAATTTTCATGAGATCCTCCTGGACAGCTGAGCCCAAATCGAGGACTTTTGAAAAACACATTAAAAACTATATAAATCTGCCTTTGGCAGCCTGTCCATTCCAACTGTCTGCCAAAGAATGTGGACTTCAGTTGAAGTAAAGTTTGGGAGGATGTAGAAGATTTGCCAATTGTAACTTAATATTGCCACAAGTGCCAGTGAATCCTGCTCCCGAATGGCATCCGATGAGCAAGCATAAGTCTGTCTGAGGTGGGACTAGATCACTTGAAAGTCAGACAAAGAAAATTGGAAAACTGAGGAGAGAGTAGTGGTGTGATCCCATATCGACTAACAGAGATGTATTCTGGCAGCTGTGAGGAGCATGACTTCTGCAGAGGGTCGAGGCAAGGTCAGAGGATGCTGCTATGGTTTGGAACTTGGGTGGAACATGGAAGTAAAATTAAAATGAAAAATGACTTCTGCCATAGTCCTAGAATCTAAGGATGTTCAACACCCTTGCATAAAATGTGTAGACTTTATAAACTGCATGTAATGTGCATACATATTCTTCCACATGCATTAACTAACCTCTGTCTTACTAATGCCTGTTACAATGGGGATGGTGTAGAAATGGTGACAGAGTTGTCTCTATTCAAACAGGTGAAGCTATCACAGGCATAATTACATATATGATTAATGCTCATTAACCATCACATAGGGTAGACCAAATTAATGCGTAAGTACACAAACACCTTCCTGATGAATTTGTCCACAACTCCTCAGTAAGGACCCACTTTTTTGTTTTAACTACAAAGTCTCTTCCTCTGAGGAGAGTCCTTGCATGTGTAAGCTTGGTTGGCTTTGTGTCCCAGATAGTGCTAGGAGAAGAGTAAATATTCAGGAAATTGCTTTCAAATGATTGATACAGTACTGGCTGCTTTTGTGTATCAACTTGATGCAAGCTAGAATCATCAGAGAGAAAGGAACCTTAGTTAAGGAAATACCTCGATGAGATCCAGCTGTTGGGCATTTTCTTAATTAGTGATCAATGAGGGCCCAGCCCATGAGGGATGGTGCCATTCCTGGGTTGCAGGTCCTGGGTTCTATAAAAATGTGGGCTGAGCAAGCCATGTGGAGCAAGCCAGTAAGCAACAACCCTCCATGGCCTCTTCATCAGCTCCTGTCTCTGGAGTCCTGCCCTGTTTGAGTTCCTGTACTGACTTTCTTCAGTGATGAACAGTAAGGCTGAAGTGTAAGTCAAATAAACTCTTTCCTCCCCAACTTGCTTTTTGATCATGATGTTTCAACAGCAATAGCGACCCTAACTAAGATAGTCACTATTGAAATTCCAAATTCCTACCTACTGCTAAAGGAATAGAAATTAATTTTAAGTTGGCACCCCTGAATAAGAATTATTGAGTGATACTTGATCATGAACCAGAGCCACTAACATCATGACTATGGCACGGTGATGTGCATCTGCTTATACTGGAGATAAGTTAGAAGCTTGACAGCAAAGTAGGGGGCAGTAAAATGTCCTCAAGGATGTCTGCATTCCAGTTGTCCTGACATAATTCTCTTGGTGTTGTTGGAAAACATTTGGATGGCCCATCTTTTGAGAAAGCATTGTCCTCAATAAAAATACTCACCATTTACATCTTAGAGAATCCTCCCCTCTGAAACCTTGTAAGAGAAAGAAACTAATGTGCAAAGGGTCCACAAAATACTCTATAAGCACAGTCATGTCTTTGTTTCCTCTTCTCTCTGCCTGTTTATGCTGTAATATTAATAAATGCAGCATTTTAATGAGCTTTGACTGAATTATCTTCAGAGAGTTGGTGCAGTAGGCTCCTTGGAGACACATAACTAAAGTTCCTGGGTTCTGAAGAGGAGCATGCTCCTCATTAGCTAGGACAGCTAGGCACAGTGCTGCTCAGGAGAGCTGGGCACAGCTCGAGCCCACCTGTGCCTCCGCAGGACTGTAGCGCCTCTGCCCTGCTGTGTTCCAACCCCAGGGCCTTCATTAAAAGTGTCAGGTGCTTTCCCCAGAGCCAGTGCTGATGGCATGTCATGCTGCTGTCCCTAGAGGAGCGGTGCTGACACCTACTAATGGTCTGACAAACGGTTAAGTAGCTGTTGGAGCTCAGGTTGGGGAGGGGGTGTGCTGCTGCACCTGAGCATGTCAGCCAGGGCCGATATCTTCCTCTGTTCTGAAGGGGAAGCATGTCTTCCCGCCCCAGCAGGTTCCTCTTACACTTCTATAGAAGGCTTTGCCAGGGGAACCCAACTACCAGTCAGCAAAATTGGATGTTGGTGGGTTTCTGTGTCGGTGGCATTTTGCCTGCCCCTTTTGTGTTTGGACTGCCTTGAATCACATGCTTAGAGAACAGGTCAAAGCCACTTTCATTCACGAAAGCCTAAAAGACAGAACTGTTCACAGAAGTTGTCACAGTCAGGGTTTAGGGAAAAGAATAGTTTCTTGGGGCCAGAATCCTGGTGAAGCAGAGGCCAATCCTGGTTTTGCTAAGAGAAGGTTGTCTGTTGCATGTATACTCTTGGTTGACAAAGCATATTTTTTTTTCAGCCTGGTTTTCTGGCTTTTTCAGGAATTCAGAGGACTCTGGTATTATTTTATTGTATTTCTGTGGAGTGGATACAAGTCCTTCCAATTGTTCAAAACTGAGGGCCCTGACATTTCCATTTATGCCCATGGATGCATCAGTCTAAGGGCAATTGCAATTATGGGTTTGGTCATGTCTACTTACTCAACTAGGGCAGAGGTTCAGTTCATAAAAGGCATTTTTTGCACTTTCTTGTCTGTCTTCTCACAGCCTCATGGAAGTCAGTGTTTTCATTGGTTTCCAATTATAGAAGAATAATTATCTACATAGACTAAAGAAAATTTAGGGAGGTAGTAGTGGTAAGCTTTTAACTGACATATGGTAGCTGCGTCATAGAGTGTGGTATGTCCATGGTGTCATAATTAAATCAAGTATATATACCATGTCTATCATTTCATATATCTAGCATGTTTTGGGATATGAAGATCCAAAATCCTTTCCTCTAGCTCTTTTAAAATATCCAATACAATTTTGTTAATGGAAGTCACTGTACTATATAAGAGAACACCAACATTGCATTCCAATCACCCATCCAGTCCAACCTCAACCTTGTACTTGTGCACAAATCTTTCTCCAATCACCCCTCCCTCTTCCTTCTCTAGCCTCGTGTAACCACTCTTTCAGTACACTTCTTCCTTATTCTTTGAGACTCATTTTTATTTCTTGCATGTATCAGTGTTTTCCTGCATGCATGTCTTTGCACCATCCAGTTGTCTGGTTCCTGTGGAGGCCAAAGATGGGATCAAATGTCCTGAAACTGGAGATGGTTGTATCCTGCCATGTGGGTGCTGGGAATTGAACCAGTCTTTTGCAAGAGTAGCTAATGATCTTAACTGATGAACCAGCTCTTCAGCCCCAACTCTACTTCTTGATTCTATCTATACTGTGTGTAAATGAAACCTCACAGTGTTCAGTTTACTGTGATTGAATTACATAATGTTTGATCCTACAGCCTTATCTGTGTTGCTGCAAATGACATGATTTAATCCTCTCAATTGTTTAATCCTCTTTATGACTGGATATTATTCTGTTGTCTATATGTACCACACTTTCTTCCTATGCTTGTCAGCTGGTGGACACATGTGTTGTCTTCATTTTTTGCTGTTATGAAGAGTACTGGGGTGCACACAATACAACAGAGGCTGAAACCATTTCCATTGGATATATATTTTCATAGATGATAGATCTATGTGTAGCTTTTAAAGGAACCCTGTTCGCCCATAATGGCTTTACTAACTGATTGTCCCACTAACATATAAGACTTCCTTTCCCTCAGATATTTCTGGTGTTTGTTACTTTTGTCTTTGTTTCTGTTTTCGTGAAGTATTAGGAATTAAGCATAGTGCCTTGTATGTGCTAAATGCTTTCTCACTCAATACGCCTACAGCCTATTGTTGCCTGTTTGGTAACAGGTATTCTAAGTGGGTGAGGCAATGTATCATCACGGCATTGACTAGCATTTTCCTGAAGATGAGTAATGTTGAATATTTCTTCACATTTGGTGGTTTGTATGTCTTTTAAGGTCTTTTGCCCATTTTTAATTGAGTTTTTATTTTATTTTGCCATTGAGTTCGTTTTAAAGACACACAAGGACTTGAGGACCCTTTCTCAGGGAGACCTGGTGCACCCTCCTGGGAGAGCTGTGGTTATTGACTTTCAGAGTGAGAATCCGGGTGCTTCTCAGTCTGGATCCCTGGATAAGTTAAAGACTGCACACCAGTGGGCTTTCCTCACTCACTCAGTTCCCCAAGTGGACCCAGAAAGCCTGCCCAGAGAGCAGCTTCCCTCCCTTCTCCTCTTCTCTCGTTGCACAATTTTATTGTGAAAGCACACAGGTTTTGCTCAATTTGCAGTGCCCCTTTGGAGATTCATTGGTCTTTGATGGTTGTCTGTGTTCTCTTTCCAGGGAAGAGTGATCCTTTCTGCTTGCTGGAGTTGGGCAATGACCGACTTCAGACACACACCGTTTACAAAAACCTCAATCCTGAGTGGAACAAAGTTTTTACATTGTAAGTATGTCATGCTCTGGGATCCAAGGAGCAGCTTTTACTCAGACAGCAATTACCTCTCGTGTGTATGGGGAAGGCTGGGGGCTCCTGAGGGGAACTTTTCCACCCAGTTTTATGTGCAAAGAGCGAATTTTATTGTTTTTTTCTCTTCCAAAAACCTTTTATCCTTTCATTTTATAGTATGGCTTAATAATAGAAGAGACCATTTGGAACTGTAAGGGACTGTTCAGAGACATTTATAAAGTAGATCTTTTAGTGACTAAATTAATCTGTGGATAGATGGAAGCTCCTAGATGTCCAGACTAATCTATTTCTGGGTTAAGAAAAGTTACAAATGGAGTCCTGTCTTAAATTCTAAGCACTTAAATGTTATGATACTATTTTAAATGCATAAAGATTTGTATTCTGTCAGAATCTTTTGGAAAATGCAGATTATCTATGGATCCTTAAAGACTCCCAATGGCTCCTGATATTCCCTTCTATCAGAGTGGCTGGCTCCTTTGCATGCTCCACGTGTGTCATCAAACTTGGGCATTTAGGAAGCTGTGTCTATATCGTTTCCTAGTTTGCCTTATATTTCAAGGTGCCTGCCTGTTAAGAGAAGTCACTCTTGGACTTGGGTGACCAGGTGATGCCTCATCCATTCCAAACTGATGCTTAGTCTGTGCTTAAGAGTAGAAAGAGTCAGATTCACCTCCTGTGCAATTGACAGTATGCATAGCAAGTCCCTCAGCGGTCTAGCAGAAGCAAATTACCTGGAGACACATCAGCCAACTACCAGATACAGGGCTTTGACAATAGCCATGTTCTGGTTTTGATTGTCAGTGGTGCCTGGTTTGTGTTCAACATAAAGAAAAGGTGCTTCTAAAACTGCACGTGGGGTTTTTGGTACTTTATGTTTCAACTAGGAAAGGTTTTCTGTATACCTCATCAAATAATGAATTTTACCCCATTTTTAAAATAAATATTTAAAAATATTTATTTGCTTATTTTTATGTATACATGTAGGTATAAGCTTATGTGCACCACATATGCATTTAGAAGACTACAGAGGCTAGAAAAGGGTGTGGAGTCCCTTTGGAACTATGGTTATAGGCAGAAGTGAGCTATGGAGTAGGTGCTGGGAACTGAACCTGGGTCCTCTACAAGAGCAGAGAGTGCTTTGAACCCTTGATCAATCTCTCCTCACATTTTCTCTTCATTGACTTCACATGTAATTTTTGCTTTTCCCATTGCAGAGCGACTTTGCAATCCCCTTCCTTTATTCTCTGTTTTTTTTTCTCTCTTTTTCATTTTTTTTCTATTCTGTTTCTTTAATAGTATCACCCTTGAGTGCACACATGTGTGGAAAATGCCACAGGAAGAAAGTTGACTTCTCCCATCATGTGCACATCTGAATCTTCCATGATGGAAGGTTTGGGAATACAGTCAGTTTGATTTAATTTTTGGAGTTTAATTAAATGGTAGTTTTATACTCTGAGGACACACAGACTTAATTAGTGCAAATGTTTTCAGATCTTCATGGAGCGGGTGTCACTCGTGTGTTTTTGTGTATAATACCCGATATTTCCTCTTTCAGCCCTATCAAAGATATCCATGACGTTTTGGAAGTGACAGTGTTTGATGAGGATGGAGATAAAGCCCCAGATTTTCTTGGAAAAGTCGCCATCCCCTTGCTGTCTGTAAGTCAGTCCTCTTGATTAATCAGCAATTTGTAAGTCAGAGTTTCTATGGTCTAGAGGAATTTTTATCTTTGTCAGTCTTGGAGCTACAACGGAAAGCAGTATCAATTCTTTATATTTTAGATATAAAGAGACAGAGCCTGTCCTGTGTCAGCCTAATATTTACTTAATCAACCAGACATTTTGGCCAATTTTTCAGTCCCACTCTCGGCCCTCATCCCATCTCAGGATGGCACTCCTGTCTGGTTTCAAGGGACCCCACTCTCTGATCAGATTTTCCACAGACTAATGAGGACTATGCACTAATTTCTTTTTACTTCCTCCCTGTCTATTTCATTAAAGGTTATTTGTGGTGACTGTGCGTTTCTTCTCAGGTCTCTTGAAGACCTTTCCCCAAAGTTCTGTCTGTTATGTCTGCTTTCAGACTTAAAATATTTTGTGGAAGAAAGTAAAGATATGCCTTGGAAAATCAAGAGGGTTTCAATCATCTAGTTAAGATCAACAAAGAAGAAAAACAGAATAATAATAATAAAATAAAACTTACAAGATGCAGTAGAGAAAGCATCCCATAATGCCTTTACAAGAGTGAAGGGGGAAAGGTAGCCGATCAATTGCCCTTTTATTTATTTATCATTTAATATCCACCTTTTTTTCCTTTTGATGGGACATTAATATGTATCAAATGAAACTGTTAGAGGCAAGCATTTCAGTTTTCCATCCATTCATAAAATTGGTTGTACAGTCGTTATAGGTTCACCAAAATATGAGAGTTGATTTCTTCCCTCACACTTTTTCCCCCCAAAGCTGTTTGTACATTTTTGTGAGCTGTTCACTCTGTGTTCTAACCACAAGCTTCATCTTGCTCCTATAATGTTTACAGGGAGGGAAACACTGTACCTCTTAATATCTTTTCATCTGCTTTTGATCACTTGGTTAATTTCTCCCCAAGTTCTCATATCCCTGATGCTCCTCCAAGAAAATGCATGTAGCAGCTGCTGGCTGCTGCAGCCGGCCCCTGCCAAATGCTCTGAGCTCTCCGTGGCAGGCGGCAGTGCTCCTAGAGAGGAGATGGCAGTTTGGGATTCCCCCCCTTTTCATTATAGCTTTGTCAGATATTCCTGAAAGAATACATGGAGCAGGAATATGGGACACACTTTAAAAGAAGTCTAAAGAGAGATGAAACAAAACCAAAACTTCTATCCTTTACAATTCTGTATATACATATGACCAGAGTGCTTTTTCTCTCCCTCTTTCCTTTCTCTCCTTCCCTCTCCCTCTCTCTCCTCTCTTTCTCCCTCTTCCTCCCTTCCTCTCCTTTATACTTTTTAATAGATTAATCTTCAGTGTATTTTATTCATTGACATGTGAGTACAATTTGATAGTTTAGAAACCCTTGATCTTTTTTCTTTGTTCATAAAACTTTCAAACTTTTGTGTTTGCTTATTTTTCTGTGGTATCAGCTACTGGCTTTGCTTACTTACTCCAGTCCCTTAATCCCTCTTTGTCTTTGTCTCTCCTTCCCTCCCTGCTCAGCAGATCTAAGACAGGATGTCCAGCTGCATCAGGACTACCCAATCCTAAGGCTGTTGATATTTGAAGTTAGAACATTTGTATGTTAGATGAAACTTTTGTGTGCATTTTGGAGTACCCAGCAGGTTCCTGGCTTCTCTCTGTGATAGTAGCACTGTTTTCCTCTGCTGTTGTAAAAACTAAAGATGTCCCTAGACATTGGCAAAGATATTGAAGAGTGATGGACTCCCTTATGGAGATAACAACTGGACTAAACTAGTGGATTCTTTTCTCAAAATATCCCTCCCTCCTAGAAAATCATGGCAAAGACATGCCTTATTCAATCCTACTTTAAACACAAGCCAAACTCCACAGTTGAATTTTGTAGCACTGGAACAAGCTGTCCCATGGCCTATTGTTCATTCCTTTGTTTAAAAAATGCTGATGAAATTTCACTGTGTGACAGGCAATATTAGCTAACAATGCTCTAATGCTGACCACAGGGAGCTCCCTCTTCCCTTATTGCTGTGAGATGATCTGTATGTCAAATGTGTTGCTCTGATTGGTTAAAATAAATAAAGTGCTGATTGGCCAGTAGACAGGCAGGAAGGATAGGGTAGGTGGGACAAGGAGGAGGAAAATTGTGGGAGGTAGAAGACTGGAGAGAGACGTGGCCAGCCACCGCCATGACAGAAAAGACATAAGGTACTGGTAAGCCACGAGCCACGTGGCAAAGTATAGATTAATAGAAATGGGTTAATTTTTTTTAAAAACATTTATTTATTTATTATGTATACAGCATGTATGACCAGAAGAGGGCACCAGATCTTATTACAGATGGTTGTGAGCCACCATGTGGTTGCTGGGAATTGAACTCAGGACCTCTGGAAGAGCAGTCAGTGCTCTTAACCTCTGAGCCATTTCTCCAGCCAGAAATGGGTTAATTTAAGATAAAAGAAGTATATAAAAAGAACCCTGTCACAGCCATACAGTTTGTAAACAATGTAAGTTTCTGTGTTTTACTTGGTTGGTTCTGAGTGTCTATGGGCCTGGCGGGTTAGAGAGATTTGTCCTGACTGTGGGCCAGGCAGGAAAACTCTAACTACACCTTGTACCTTATATCATGTTTTACATGAGACGAAGATACAGAACAATCACTAAAATAAAATCAATATCCAGTGTTACATGATAAAGATCCACCACTGGGGCACCAAGAGTATAGGGAAGTAGACATCAGCTATCCAGGACTACAAGGTGAGGGGTGCACAGGGAGGGAGACTCTCAAGTGGGAACTCAAGGAGCTGACAGAGCAAGCAAAGAAAGTATTGGGGACATTTCCAGGCAGGGGATCATGTATGTTCAAAGGTTTGCTCACAGGATTTTGCCTGTCAGCATCCAGAGATGGCTTGGAGGCCAGGGTAAATAGAATGCAGGAAACAGAGCACAGTGGCCTATGAAACTGAAAAGGACACAGGGGTAGGGTAGGGGCAAGCCTCGTGGTAACCCTGACAGCCAAGCACAAAGGTCTGTGAAGGATTTGATTTTTCTTCAGTGAGGGATGGAAAACTACAGGTTTACATCGCTTATTAATTAGTTTCTGTTGTTGTTATGAAACACCAGGCCAAAAGCAACTGGGGGTGGGGACAGGATATTGGTGTTTATTTCATCTTACAGTTGTGCATTTTGGTCCATTGCTAAGGAATATGGAGACAGAAACTCAAGGGAGAAACCTAGAGGTAGAACTGGATTAGAAGCCATCAGAGAAGTGTAGCTTACTGGTTTCTTCCTCATGGCTTACTGCTTTCTTGTAGCATCCAGGACCACCAGCCCTGGGACAGTACTGTCTACAGTGAGCTGGCTCCTCCCACTCCAATCATCAATCATCAATCTAGAATTTGGTTGGAGCATTTTCTCAGTTGAGATTCCTCTTCTCAAATGACTCTAGCTTGTAACAGGTTGACATAAAGCTCGCAGGACACATTATTTATTTGTTTTAAATACAAATAGCATGTGGCACAACCAAGAGGAAGCCCCAGTTTACCAGGCACTGCCTTGCATAGCAGCCAGGCCAAGGCTGTGATCCTCTTAGTTGCCTTGGGGACGCTGGCCTGGCACTGGGTGCAGCCTCTGCTGCTGTTGTCCATGCAACTGATTTGATTGAGATTAATTTTAATTCTCTGACTGATAGATTGGGAAAATGACCACATCCTAGGGCAGACCTGTGTGTTCTTGACATCAGGTGGTCCACCTTAAACAAACTGACCTTTTCAAATTAATTTATTTTCTAATAGAATGTAGATTATAAATGTGATTTCTAAATGTCATGACTCTCATCATGACGGAAAATTATAATCCAATAATTATTTAATTTATTGTTCCATTATCAAATAATACAGAGCTGTACTTGGGGTGGGTTGTTTAAAGATAGGACCATTCAGGTGTACGTTTTTCTTCTTTTGTTTGTATCTCTTGAGGGATGTATACCTGACAAGTTTAGTGTAGTTAATATGCTAAATCATTCATTTTCTAATAACTTAGTCTTTCACATTTAATTTTGGAAATTTACAAATTAGGAAACAAGGGTACAGAAGGGACCCTGTAGTGTAGCTGGTGAGTAAGCAAGTTTTTAATGTAGACAGCCTCATGTTGGAGTCTGACTCGCCGAGTTTCTTACACAGCCATAGTGAATATCTATCCCGCATCAAACCATAAAGAAGGCTAGGGATGTGTTTGCACAACTGTGATATGTCCAGTTAGGGTTGGCCAGAGAGGCATGGTAGGGGAAGTGTAGGAATTCTTGGGAGACATCTATACAGTCGGCACAGAAAATGAAAAGTCACAAATGCCACACCAAAGGAACAAGATGTTGTGAGAGTTTGAGACAGCATAGGAAACAGTGGTTTGAATTGGCTCAGGAAGGAGTAGCGATCATGACTGTGGATGGGTGGAAAAGTCCTCTAAAGCAGAGGGCAAAGCTGAGAGAGGTGCAGGAGAATGGTCACATGGCGGGAACAAGGAGAGGCTGGGTGCCTTGGTCTCAGGATGGGAGTGGCGAGGGTAGACAGGCATTGGATCTGTCTGTTAGCAGGGATCCAGGATGGGTTGGGAATAGCAGTAGTGACTCTACAGTACTCCACTAGGACCACAGTGTGAGGATATTCCAGAAGATTGGTTGAATATCCAAGAATTAAGCATCAGAGAAAATGCTTGAGATTTATTTTTTTATATTTCTTAGGAAAAGGGTTGATTCCTGCTTTTATTTTATTTTATTTTTTTTCATTTATGTGAAAGAATTAAGAAAGGGGAATCTGCGGTACTTACTAATTACTTTACAAGATAATTAAAACTTTATTCAGTGATGCATTAGTTTAGCTTAGTCTGGTAGCACAGGTCCATAATCCCAGAGTCTTACGCTGAGGCAGGGGACTCACAAGTTCAAGGCCTGCCCAGGATGCATAGTGAGTCATTGCCAGTTTGGGCAATGTATGGAGATCTTAACTCAGCATAAAAGGAGGACTGGGGATAGAACTCAGTGGTGGAACACTTGCCCAGCATGGAGGAGGTCCTAGGTTCAATGCTTCATATGATAAAAATATCAAAATTTATATTTAAACAGTTTTTAACCAACAACATATTCATAATTGACTGGGGATAAAATTGTCTTCTCTTTACCTAAGGCACAAACTAAAGTTCCACTCACCATTTGGTGGTGTCGTACTTAAGGATTCTAATGGTATGATGATAAAACACCATGAGCAAAAGAAACTTGGGGAGAAAAGGATTTATTTCAGTTTATGGTTCCACATCACAGCCCATCACTGAGGCAAGTCAGGGAAGGAACTCAAACAGGACAGGAAGCTGGAGTTAGGAACTGGAGCAGTACATCTTACTGGCTTGCTCCTCATGGCTTGCTCAGCCTATTTTCTTATAGCACCCGTGAACACCATCCCAGTGATGGCACTACCCACCTTGATCTGGACCAGCCCACGTCAGTCACTAATTAAGACAATGCACTGCTGGCCTGCCCACAAGCCAGTCTGGTGGGGAGCATTTTTATCAACTAAGACTCCCTTTTTCCCAAATGGTTCTAGCTTGTGTCAAGTTGACATAAAACTGCTCAGCACAGCGAGGTAAGGAAGGCACAGTGCACTTAAAATACCCAAGTCCAAGGTAGAGAATGTACCTTAACTTCTCATTTCACTCACTATTAATGTACTGAAGCCTGTTGTTAAGGTGCATAAAACTGTTGAATAAAAAGCCAGGCTAACTCATCTATAGCTTTAATTTTTTTCCCTTTGTGTTTTCCTTTTTGAAATTAAAATATAATTTCAACATAACCATTCTTGTTCCTCCCATGTTCACTATAGCTTTTCAATCAGGGTGAAAGTACTACCTGGCAAGTGGGTCATTTAAAAATTCAAACATTGAGGCCTGTGAGGTGGGTCAATGGTTCAGAGTACTCTCCTTTCCAAGAACCACAGTTCAATCCCCAACACCCACAGAGTGGTTCACAACCAGCTGTAACCCCATTCCTGGGGAATCTGATATTCTCTTCTGGCCTCTGTGAGCACCAGGTTTACATGTGATGTGTAGACATAATACAGGCAAATTACCCATACACATAAAGTCAAACAACATTAAAATTACAATATTCATTGGTGCTAGTGAATTGCTCAAGGTATGTGTATATATATTCAATATGTATGTGAATAAAAGATCCAAGGTCAATGAGCCATACTCACATATGCTTAATTTCTCTTCAATTAAAAACAAAACACAAAAATCATAGGGCCTCCTTTCTAGGCTGTCTCCTCCATCCCTTTGTTTCAGCTGCTGATCCAACAGAAACACTTTTTACCAGGGACACCCCTGACCCACTGCCAGTGGCCACTGGCTGGGACCAGTAGGGGATTGTAACTCTCCCTCCAGTTTCCCACTCCAGTCTCTGCAGACTTACTCTTGATCCTGTAGCAGCCAGCCTGCAGGAAGCCCTCCTCCTATCCTAACTATACTCTCTGGGTACTCTGCCTGTTAACAAGGACCCTGGTCCTCATAGATCCTTCCTGCAGCTCCTCTCAGCCTTTCCTCCTAGGCCATCTGCATCCCTTTGTATCATCTGCTGACCTACAAAAGCGCCTTCTACCAGGGATCCCACAGCTACCCTAGTGGGCTGGGATCCAGAGTAGGCAATGGCATCCAAAGAATGGAACACATACCCAACAAAGACAAGAGCAGATAGCCACACCAAGATATATCTCAAACATCAAAAATCCAGATAGTTAGATACCAGTGCAAAAACACAAGCGTGAACACCTGAGACAATATGCCTCTTCCAGAAGCCAGCAGCTCCACTGGAATAGGCCCTGAGAAATGCAATTTAGTTGAAGCATGAGGCAAGACCTTAAAAACAGAACTGATAAATATGTTGAAGAATCTCAAAAAAGATATGAATAAATGCCCTATTGATGACCATGAAAATAGAAATAGTTAAATGAAATAATGAAATCCCTTGAAGACATGAAAGTAGAAATAGAATCACTAAAGAAAACTCAAACAGAAATAAACTGGAAATGAAAAATTTAGGATGTCAGACAAAAACCTCAGAGGTAAGCCTTACTAACAGATTATAAGACCCAGAAGAAAAAATTTCAGTCAAAAAATATTAAACTAAAAAAAAAAATCTAGACACAATATATCCAGAGGCTCTGATCCATTGTGCAATATATACTGAACCTATGAATAACAGGGATAGGGGAAGAAGATGAAACCCAGGTCAAAGGCATAGGAGATATTTTTAACAAATCACAGAAGAAAATTTCTCAATATAAAGGAGATGCCTATGATGGTACAAAGAACAACACAGAACACCAAATATACAGAAGTGAAATTACTCATGAAACTCAATAATCAAAGCATTAAAAGTACAGAACATATAAAGGATAATGAATGATACAGGGTAGAAAGACCAAGTAACATACAAAGGCAGCACACTAGAATAATGAAACCCTGAAATACAGAAGTGCCTGGACAGACTTTCTACAAACTGAGAGACCACAGATGCCAGCCCAGACTGTGGTACCCAGAAAAACCATCGATCACATTCAGATGGAGGGAAAAAAAAGTGAAAAAAAATGTCATGATAAAACCAAATTTAAGCAATTTCTATCTACCAATCCAGCTCTATAGAAGGCTCTAGTAGGAAAACTTGAGTCTCAATAGATTAACTATACTCAAGAAGACACAAGGTATAAATAAACCCATGACAGCAAATCAAAAGAGTGGGAAAACCCCACAACGTAACAATAAATTAACTGGAATCAATAAAAATAGCTCATTGAAAACTCTCAATGTTAATGGTCTCAATTCCCTCAATAAAAAGACAAAGACTAACATTAGAAAATAGAATCCATCCTTTTGCTCCATCCAAGAAACACACACCACCATCAAGGATAGATATCACCTCAGGGTAAAGGGTGAGGAAAAGATATTCCGAGCAAATGGGTCCAGGAAGAAAGCAAGTATAGCCATCCTAATATATGACAAAATAGACTTCAAGCCAAAACTAATCAAAAGAGCTAGGGAAGGACACTAAACACTCATAAAAGAGAAAATACATGAGGAGGATGTTATAAGTCTAAGCATTTATGCATGAAACATAGGCTATTCAAGTTCATAAAAGAAACACGACTACAGCTAAAATTTCATATTGACCCTCACACAACGATGGTGGGTGACTTACTTTAATACCCTACTTTTACTGATAGACAGATAATCCAGAGAAAATTAAGCAGAGAAATGCCAGAGTTAAATAATTTCATAAAGCCAATGGACCTAGCAGACATGAACAGCACATTCCACTCAAACACTAAGTAATATAATTTCTTCTTGGAGCCACAGACTAGGACACAAGTCAAGTCTCAACTGATATGTATCTCAAAAACCTTAAAACAACTCTAACCAAGCAAGGGAAAGACTTGTATAATTAAAAACTTTAAGACATTGAAAAAAGAAAATGAAAATTACACCAGAAGATAGATGTTGCCCTGCTCATGGATTGATAAGAGTAACAGTGTCAAAGAGCCATCCTACCAAAGGAAATCTACAGATTCAATACAATCTCCATCAAAATTTTAGCACAATTCTTCATAGAAGTTGAAAAATCAATCTTTGACTTTATATAGAAACACATGCTCACAAACAGGATAGCTCAAACAATCCTCAATGATAAAAAGACTGCTGGAGGTATTGCTATCCTTTATTTCAAATTGTACTATAGAGTTATAGTAATAAAAACAGCATGGTATTGGCACAACAAACACACTTATAAGCATAATTAAACTGGCGATATAGATATGAGTCCATACAGTATAGATACCTGACTTTTTACAAAGAAACCCCAAAAAAACACTTGAGAAAAGACAGCATCTCCAACAAATGGTTCTGTTCAAACTGAATGGCGGCATATAGAACACTCATCCATGGCTGATGGGAGTTCAAACTTGTACTGCCACTATGGAGATCAATGTGGCAGTTCCTCAGGAAGCTGGGAATAGATCTACTTCAAGATCCAGTCATACCACTCTTAGGCAGATACCCAAACATCTCTACATTGTACTTTAGGGACACTCAATCATGTTCATTGCTGTTCTTCTACTAATAATAGCCAGAAATTGGAAAAACCTGGATGTCCAAAAGGTTAAGGAAAAATGTATATTTAGACAATGGGAAATTTTATACAGCTGTTGTGAATGGTGAAATTCACAGGTAAATGGATGGAACTAGAAAAAATCATTATGGATGATTTAACCCAAGCCACATAAGACAAATGTGTATTCACTTATACATGTATCTTGGCTTTCAAGCTTTTGACATGTGTGCTACAATCTGAATAACCATAGAGGTTAGGTACTTTGTATGGGACTGTGGGGAGGAGATGCTCTCCCAAGAATGGAGAAATAGATACATTGCTATGGACAGAGAGAGGAGAAACTAGCATAGGAGGGTAAAGTAGAGAGGAGGTTTGGAGAGAAGGGTAAGGGAGCAGATATAGGGAGGAACAACTGATACCAAATGCCATTTGAAAAACCATATGGAAACCTGATATAGAATCTTCCTAAAATATAAACTGATATGAAAGGAGTCTAACCATAGGGGAGAAAATGCTCCAAATAGACGTCTTTTGCCACCAAGTAAAATCTCCACTGACAAGAATGGCTTACATCTTTCTCAGTTGTTGGTCAATGGAACCCTATGGAAACCTCCAAACAACCCAGGCTATTGATTACTCTCCACAACCTGATGGTAATGTCCTATTGCTTAAGACAACACTTATTTATATCACTGAAAACTGAGATGTCAAGCTGGTGGTTAACTAGAAGTTTCACCCCTAATGACTAGTGTTCACAGTACTGAAAGATTTTCTGAAAGACACTGAAGGAGAAAGTTAATCATCAATATCACCCGAATACAAACTCTGTGACCTACAGCAATTACCTGCCTGGAAGATACACTGGTGTAATAGTGGCAAAAACGTTACAGGAATAACTAACCACTTTCTGATTAGATTTAAGATCCACTCCATGAGATGGAACCCATAACCAACACTGCTAGAGTAGCTAAGAACCTGAGTCTAGCTAGGTCTTGGGGCCCTTAAGAGCCTAGGGAAAAACCTACTATTATTCTGCTAAAGGAACATAGGAATAAAATTACTCCTAATGAGATATATCTGTACCTATAGATCAATACCTCACTCAACCCACATCAGAGATCTTTTTGCAGTAGATGAGAATTAACACAAAGACATGTAACTGGAAAACGTGCCAAGAGTGAGAGACTTTGGAGTACACACTCCTAAATGGGACTTTTTTTTTTTTTTTTTCACCGAACCCATTTCCTCAGGGAGGCAGTAAGATTGTAGGAGCAAGATGTAATGGGTAACAACAAGAAGACAGTGTCTTTCAGGTACAATGTGACTGATGCACATATGAACTCACATAACTGTGGCAACATGCATAAGCTCTACACAAGTTCAAGCCCAGCATGAGGAGGAGAAGGGGGCAGAGGATCCCACCCCTAACCAAGAAGCAGTTTGCAGTTAGTTGATACCTGCTGACAAAGGTGAAATCAGTTTTGTCCAATGGTTATCACCAGGTGATAACCATAGTCTAGGGCAGGCCCCGGTCTCAGGAGTAGTGAGCTAACACAGAACAACTCAATGTTTTGGTAGTTTTATTTCATTTTACATTTTTTGTCCTGTTTTTGTCTTATTGGTCTTTGGTTTATTTTGATTTTTGTTTTTATTTGATATTTTTTTTTGTGTGTGTGTGTGTTTATGTGGCCTTTTTGTGTTTTTTATTTTGGGGGTGTTGTTAGTTTGTTTTGTTTTTTGAGACAGGATTTCTCTGTGTAGCTTTGGCACCATTCCTTGAACTCACTTTGTAGCCCAGGCTGGCCTTGAACTCACAGAGATCCACCTGCCTCTGCCTCCTGTGTGCTGGGATTAAAGGCATGTGCCACCACCACCTGGCCTGTTGTTTGTTTTTTGAAAGAAAGAGAGAAGTAACATGCAGATAGGTGGGTGGGAAGGTGTAGAGTATCTAGGAGGAATTGGAGGAGGAAAAAACATTACCAAATACATTGTTTGAAAAAAATGTTTTCAATAAAAAGGCATAGTAGTTAATAAAATGGACACATAGATATGTAAAATCCTTTACTCAAATACAACCAAGATCACTCCAAATAATTGTTAGAATGCATCGTAATTTGACATCTAATACTGGGTCCTTTTCTTTTTCCTTTCTAATCCTCTCATCATACCATAGTAACGCAATGGATGACAGTAAGCACTTTTCAGTTCTAAATCTAGTAATGAGGTTTACTTACTATTTATATCTTCCATTTAAGTGGACTCAGTGCTCTCAAAACCAGGGCAGCCTCTTCTCTAGCCTAGACTTTCTTCTTCAAATGTAGTTGCTCTGTAAAATCATCTAATGGGCCAATTTAAGAAGAGTATAAATTGCTTTAGTTGCTCAATCTGTGCGGAAGCAATCAGGCACAGCCATCGTAGTATTTGACAAAACAGACTTCAAACAGAACTAATCAGAAGAGCCTGGGAAGGTCACTACATATTCATAAAAGGAAAAACCCACCAAGAGGCTATTACAAATCTAATCATTATGCACTGACCACAGGGGTGCCCAAGTTTGTTAATTACATATTGACTCCTTTATTATTTTCTAATAATGAAAGGTATACTTTCATTATTTTCTAATAAACCCAAATGAAAATAACTCCACTATCTTAGCTCAATGAAATACATTTTGGAACAAATTTGACTCATCTTCTTATGCAAGTGCAATCCTTAAGGTCAAAGCAACCTATGACTAGAAATATGGCTTCCATTCTGTCTTATAGAGGTGCAGTATTTTGGTGGAACATGTATGTGTGCTGTGAGGAGCTGTATTCCTAACAGTTTCTCTTAAATAGGTTTAATGAGACAAACTTTTCTATAATTATACCAAATAAGTACCATACTAATTTTCATTTGCATTTTCAATTAAATATTGTTTCTGCAAGCCTTTGTAATGGAGCTGCATGAAATAAGAGACATGGACAATCATGGGGTTTTTTTTGTGTGTGTTTGTTTGTTTTAAGATTAAGATGGAGTTTTTGGCCACTAACGTAAATAATAGTAAAAATTAAGATTGCATGAACAAGTTTATGATCAATATAAAAATTGGAAATGGCATGTTGCCAGGACTTGGCTTTGGAGTGTAGATTTGGTCCACCAACCAACATGTTCAGTCTTGGGGTAGAAGGTAAATAAAATGGAGAAGAGGATGCCTCACCTGGAAGATTATTGGATATAAAGAAGACTTAAATCCCAATGTAGGGTGATAGAGGTTATTTTCATATGTATGTGTGCATATCAGGGCAGAGTATGTGTATATGGGTTCAAGTATCCAGGTACCAAAGGTGTAGGATCTCCCTAGAGCTAGAGCTAAACATAAATGTGGGCCACCTTAATTCTGGGAACCAAACTTGTATCTTTTCAAGGAACAATGCATGGTCTCAACCACTAACTCATCTCTCCAGCTTCTCAAATAGTCATCTTTTAGCACAAACATTCCATTATTTTTACCCACTTCTCCAAGCATACACATTAATTGAAATAAGGTGAAAAGTCAATTAGCTCTGCTCTGCTCAGGACCAAGGCACTGTTAACATTCTGGAGGTTTTCATGAACCATATGCAGCATGGCCTGTGAGTGCACTGGGTCAAGCCAGTCAGGCTGAGGAAGTGAGAATGCCTGGTGGGCTTTTCCCAATCTCCCAAAACAAGAAGCTGGGTAAGTACAAGGTTGAGCACATCACACAGAATGGCAGATCATGAATACATTGAACTTTTCTGTTAAATAGTACATCTCTTATACATTAAGTCAAAGTAAAATCTTACTTGCTCCTGTTTTGAGACATCTCAAACATGGTGATATAAAGCAGGAACATATAATGTATAGATGTAAATAACTTACATGTCCTATAGATGATGTATAATGTATTGTTGTAAGAGTTCAAAACTAGATGAATTATCACTCAGATTATAAAAAACACAGCTCTGTGTGTGGGAAGATTTCAGATTTTATTTTGGAAAGAAAATAATTTTAAAATTGCAAGATTAGAATAAAAATATATATCATCTATCCAGCATTAACTATTTAAAAATATATCATGGATTAGGACTACAGCTTAGTGGGAATTTCATGTTCCATCATTGTCAGCACTGAACATTGAAGCAGAATAAACATGGAAGCTCTGAACACAAACAGAATCAAAACCATGCTCAGTGGCTTCCTGAAGATTCAATCCTGTAATCCTGTTAGTAGCAGGCACCCTGCATGCTGCTTTTGAGCAGCAACATCTGGAATCTTTTCATCTATGAGCTGATTACCAGATAACTTTTAGACACATTAAAGGTGTAATTCTCAAACTTTAGATAGTTTTTAAAAATCCATGTGATAGGTGTCTATGTCCAGTTTTCAAAATTGGAAAAACATCGGGCTTCAATGCCCACTGAACATGTTCAAATACTGTTGACTTGTTCAGGATACCTCAGTAGAGTTCAAAAAGGCAGAAATTGCACAAGGTCAGAGAACCAAAATCTCCTTTTTATATGTTAGCAAAGAAGAAAGAAAGAACTATCACAACTACTTGGCTCCAAAAGGGGAAAAAACACCACAAAAAAAAAACAACCCTCTGAATTAGTTAATGCACATTCCAAGAGTGCAGTTAGAGGGAGCTTAAAACTTGCAACAATACTACATAAACCTATACACAAAGCCCAGAAGTATAATTTTAACTTGATTGGTTTAGTAACTCAACCTAAAGGTTGCATATTATTTAGAAAACTCAATAAAACTAAATAAGACTAAGAAAACTGGAAAGGAATTGATAGAGACACCACCCTCGAAGTAGGTTGAGCAGTGTAGCACAGTGACAGAATACTTGCCTGGCATGTGCAAAGCTGTGAGTTATCTACCAGCAGTGAGGCAAAAGGAAATAAACACAAAATGAGAAAGAGTATATGCAAACAGTGGTGCTATGGATATGATAAGTCCAGGCACCAGACACTCTTCAAAAATACTTGTGAAATTGACAAGCCATTTATAGCACTAAAAAAAAAAAAAAAAAAAAAAGAATCGCAGTGAGACTAAGAAACAGTAAACAAGATGTAATTGTGAACACCAGCACCAGTTCTCGGTGAGGGACCAACAGAGTAGGGCTGGCTCTCGAAGAAGATGTGAGATGACCTGAATGCTATGAAGATGTTTACTCTCTCCAAAGGAACTGTAAGGATAACAGTTCCACACTTGGGATAATGCATTGCTAAAGGAGCAAAGAAAATGATTTTTCAAAGTATAATTAGAGGAATTTGGATATCAGATAGTAAATATGCCACTTAGTGAAAATGATTGGTTATGGAAAGTTTGGAAAAGTTTTCAAATAATTCTAACCTTTTCTCTATGTGTTTTCTTCTCTTGTTGTGAAGAAAATAGTGTATCAATTGTTTACTGAAGTTGTTTTCCTTGAGTCCTAAGGAGATGAGTAATGCTAATTCCATTTAAATGCATTAAGAGCATGAAAATTTCTTTGGAAATTGTATTGGAAAGTGTATTAAATTTTTCCTTGTGATCAGAATTAATAAGTCATAGCAAGAAAAATATTAAGAAAAAAGAAAATTATGTTCTTCTTGTGTATCAGAAAGGCTCAACACATTAGGAAGCATGCTGTGTAATTGATAATAATGACATATTAAAGGTAGAATGTTCCACAGCAGTATCACTAGATGTGGAAGGGGTGCTTGAAAAAAGTCTACTCCCATTCTCGATTGTGGACAAAATAGTCCGATCATTTAGCAATCATATTAGTTACCTCTTTGTTACTGTGACTAAAATATGTGACATAGATGAAGAAAGGAAAAAGTAGTTATTTTAGCTAGTGGTTTGAAGGTTTCAGTCCATAGTCTCTTGGCCCCAGGCACTCTTAAATAAAACAGAATGATGGTAGGGATACATAGTGGTGGTAGGAGCTTCTTCACCATGTCTCCCTGTGGAATGGAAGAGGAGGAAGGAAGGAAGACACAAACGGGAAGGAAAAGGAGGAGGAGGCAGCAGCCAGAGGAAAGATGTTCCCTATTGTCTACTTCTGCCGGTTAGATTGTGAAATTCAGAATCTCACACTATAGTTCAACCATCTGGGAAACAAGTACTTTACATCATGAGCCTTTTGTAGGGACACTCCATATCTAAGTAAGCGAAGGATACTACCTTAGCATGAGTCCCAGTGTCTGCCCAAAGCCTCAGAAACATGGATATAATACCATAATATTCCATCTATGCCTTCCACTTTCAAAATGAAAGTAGTAATAGGGCCTTCCCTACAGTATTGTTAAGGGACTTCAACAGGCTGAAGTTTATAAATTAACTAGTGAGAACATAAATCTTTTCTATCAGCTACAGCCAATCCAAAATTATATGGGAAAAAAGCCATTATGTACATCTTAACTAAGAAATCACATTTTAAACATGTTATCACATAATTTCAGATATCTGTAAACATAAATAGTTAGTAAGTAACAATATAAAAGATCAGTAAGATATATATTAAGAAAGTAATAGCAATAGCTATATTAATTAGAAAATTGAAAACACCAAAGACTAACATAAAATAAACAAGATATTATGTCTAAGATCTTTGTAAAGATATTCTAGAACTTTAGTGAAGGACTTGATAGAACACTAATTAGGGATCATTTAACATGAAATCTGAAGCATGAAGTCACTGTGTAAAGGATATAAGACTTGGTAAGTGGTTTTTTGAAAATCAGCTGCTTAGGGAGTTAGGGTAAAATATTCCACTAAGCTCAATAACAATTTCAAGATGAATTAAACACTGAATATTTATAAGAATGCAACCTCTTTTTATTTCCTCTTGGTTAACATCAGAACTAGTTGATCAGACCTTATTGCTGAAGACCACACACACACTTCCCTTGCAAGATGTATCAAGTAGGAACTGAGCTGGAGGCTGTTACCATGCTCCAGAGCCTTCATGATCTAGAAAGCATCATGTAGTCTGCTGCGGACCAATAGTGTTACACAGTTGTGAGCACTGTGGACAATAATATCAATCTGTCAAGCAAGATGTGCTCACTGTTGCAATAGTGGCATGACCATTATGGTGGTAACCAACTATTCTCCCATTGTACTTAAGGCCCATTTCATAACTCACAGTCCCATAGCTGGTGGGATCAAGATAACTTCAGATTATATTAAAATCCGTAGGAAAATGCTACTTCTGGTCTTAATAATAAGAGAAGCTTCTCTTTGCAATGAAATATGGAAAGTGCAGAGGTGCTGGCTGCTCAAAGTTCTGAGAATAAGTGGTGGCTGGGTATACAGACCTAAATAGGTAATTTGTGCCACCTCCATTAAAGCTGAGTGGATGCTGCAGAAGTGGGAGCAGAAAGAATGTGAGAGCCAGAGGACAGGAAGAAGGACAGTGAAATACTGACTTCTAGATGTGACTTAGATGATGTAATCATAATCTCACGCAGCTACATTGGCCTGGACAAGACGACTAGATCTGTCAATAGTCAATTAGGGATCTGGGAAGGGCCCATGTATTCCTACCCCTCCATGCTTAATTATTAGATACCAGTAGATTCTGAGATGGGCTGCAATTGTGTTTGGTTATACCCACTGACAAGCCTACCATGCTTCAATGGATATTTCCAAACCTGTGGTTAAATGTGATCCTTATGAAACTCAGTGAGTTTCAAAACCAAACCCAAACCACTTTCATATGTGGGAAAGGTATTTAGTGGAAGGCTGGAGGAAAAGGATAAGATTAAAGTAAGGAAGGACAAGGTTGGTATAACCAGAATACACTGAATATATTTATCAAATTGACAAATTCAATAAAAATTGTTAAGGAACTTATGATATTAAAAGGAAGTCCTAAATGTGCAAATGGAAATGAAGCAGTAAGAGAAAATTCCTAAGATCCTCAGATGTCAGCAACAATTACCATGTTAAATTGAAAGACAAAAAGGTGGAATATTTCAAAAACAAAACAAAACAAACAAAAACAGAATAATAGCCTATAAACAAATGTTTGTGGCCAGCATGTATTTTCTTTAATTATTGAGACTAAGGCAAGTGAACCTGGCAGAAAAGTTAACTCAAAAGCGAAATCCTCATAGCACAGAAATGGTCTATCGAATTATGGTCTTGGTAGTTAAGAATGTAGAACAAGTTGGCAGATCAAGGACTGAACCACTGGCTTCTCATGTAACATAGGTGAGATTTTGCAAGTTACTTGACTTCTCTGTCTTCAATTCCTTATTGCTGATATGAAGCTAATTCTTGCATGTATATTGTGAGGATAAGTGAACTTGTGAAAATGGAACAATTAGTTTTTGCACACAGTGAACTAAACTGTCATTTTCCTTTACCGTGTTTTAGCAGTTTAAATGATTAATTTAAGCAACAGGATTGACAAATCTGGTTAAGAGTTTTCATTATCGAATGGAGAAAAGGGATGCCTTAAAATAATTTTGGAAATAGTGACTTGGATAAAAATGGTTCAGAATGTCATATATACTCACCTTGTACATTTGTAATCTAGGTATCCATTTTAAAGAGGCAGCTAGGGCTCATACAAATAAAGTAGTTTGGTATAGTCACATAGCACAGAATATCAGAAATGGGAAACTGTCTGCTTTCATAAAGTAGTCTCATTGTTTTCAAAAGTGAAGATGAGGCTAAGCAGTGGTGTTGCATCCCTTTAGTCCCAGAGCTTGGGAGGCAGATCTCTGTGAGTTCGAGGCCAGCCTGGTCTACATAGCTAGTTCCAGGACAGTTATGGCTGTTACATAGAGAAACCCTGTTTTCAAAACAAAACAAAACAAAAAAAAAAGTGCATATGAACCAGAGACCTTTTTATTTCTCCAAGGTAAAATGCTCAGGACTAAAGAAATTGTAGGAAAAAGACAACCTTCTTCACTGGGAATGTAAATCACTTAAGAATTTCGAGAAACCAATGTGGCAAGCCTTGTTTAAACCCTAAAATTAGCCACCTCCCATGACTCAGCAACTATACCAAGGGGCTATAGCTTGAGAAATGAATGCATGGTAAACACTGCTATCTATCAACACTCGTCACAGCCTATAACAGCTGGAGAATGGGGAATTTAAAGAATGATGACACGTAATTCATCAGATATAATCAAAAAGAATATACTTTAAGCCAGGGTTGGTGTTACAGGCCTGTACCCTCAGCTACTTGGGAGGCTGAGGCATGAGAATGGCAAAATTCAAGCCCTTCCTTGGCTACAGGATTAGCTAAGTGCCAAACTAAGCAGTTTAGGAAGACCCTATTTCAATATGTCAAAGAAAAAAGAACTGAGGGGGATTCGGGATATAGCACAAGTCCACAGTATATGAGACCCTGCTATTACTAATATATTAGCACATATATCTATGCATATGTATACATGCATAATTTCTGTGCATAAAATTAAGTAAATCAGAGATAGATAAAATTCAACATATGCTATCTATTTAACAATTCCTATGTACTCCCCTCTGTGACTGACTATTGTTAATGTATTTCACCTCGGAGTAAGTTGCATTATTATTTACATCTTAAGAATTAAGAAACAAGGACAGAGGATCCAGGTAATTTAAATGAGGTTATCTAGCCAGCCTTAAGCAAAGTCACAATTATGAACTCAGTTTATCTACCTCTAGAGTCTACCTTAGATATTCCCTATCCTGTTTTAATTTTTTAATTGAAAGTTTAGTATAAAGAAATCATAAATAAGAAAGATTACACCAAAATTATCCAGACCCATGGTCCATAAATATACATTTGATAATGTAAGTGTAAATCCACCTAAAGCTCAGAGTGGGTATTTAACTGTTTAGAAACTCATTAAGATGAATAAACTACCCTATTTATATAAGCAACAGAAATAACACTTTACATTACAAACTATAGATGCATTTTTCTTATTCTTTTTGTGTGTAAATTTTCCCATAACTTTTAGAATCCTCTGTGAAGTCTGTGTGGAAATAGCTCATATTTTAGGAACAGTATTTGTGAGAAGCCCTAAGTATACCAGGCTTCATGTCCTTTCTCAAGTTTAGTTCTGGGTTTGCTTCTGGTGCAAGACTTGACTTCCTTGGAGAGGAGATGTAATTGTTGTGACAAGGGGCAATGAGGGGGGTCTAGGCTCCTTCAGCTTCTTCCTGGTAGCTGATCTCTCTGCAGGACTAAACAGAGACTCCTGGAAATCTTAACTTCTTCTGCTATTTGTAACTCAAATCATTGGACCCATACCTTGATTCTAAGCTGCATGAAGAATGTGAAACGCCATCAGATAAAGTGTACTAATTACTAATTGTCCTCTTGCCAAGTCATGTGTCTCTCCTTGTCATGTTTTATTAGTCATTATTTAGCTTGTGCCTCAGCTGGGCTCAGCTGCTGTACAATGCTCTGCCGTGGCCACAGTCTTTTCTCCTTCTTCTTCTTCTTCTTCTTCTTCTTCTTCTTCTTCTTCTTCTTCTTCTTCTTCTTCTTCTTCTTCTTCTTCTTCTTCTTCTTCCTCTTCTTCTTCCTCTTCCTCTTCTTCTTCCTCTTCTTCTTCCTCTTCTTCTTCCTCTTCTTCTTCTTCTTCTTCTTCTTCTTCTTCTTCTTCTTCTTCTTCTTCTTCTTCTTCTTCTTCTTCTTCTTCGTGTTTGTCTTCATCTAGAGTGGAGAATAGTATTTGATACAGGAAACTGGTCTATATCTGCCTTTTGTTCTGCCTTTTCTACTTTGAAGGTCAAACAGTGATGGAATCAATAAGAGTTTTTACTTGGGATTTTGATCTTAAATGCATAGCTTTTCTCCTTAAGCTCTCCCATGGTTTTATTTCTTCATATTGATCCTGATTAATGTTGGTAACATCCAAGAGTTTTATGGCGAATCACAATAAAGATAATTCTTGTTTGGAAAAATGCAATTGGGATTTTTTTTCTGTGTGTCCTCATGTGCTACAGTATGTTACAGTCAGGTTATGTTTTTAAAAATAATGAACAGAGTATTTCTCTGACTCAAAAGTTTATTATCAACTTTTAAAAGCTTCTCATATTTACAAGGCTTGAGAATAAGCAGAGGTAATTCTCTTTTATGTAGAAAATGTTAGTTTAAGGATTACTATGATTTTCTTAACATGGTAATTTTAAAGTTTAATTTGTTTTCAGTTTTACATATATAAATATAAAATTATGTACACACACACACACACACACACACACACACACACACACATACACATACACACACCACAGTAGTATTTGCTCTGCCCATGACCTTGGGCTATAGAACCTGAAGGAGGTGGTGCTTCCTGCTGTTGTACGTGTCCTCTTAAAAGGAGAGGGAGAAGGGTCACATGCCCCTTCTCTCTGCTCCTGCCTGTGAGGTGGATTTGCTCCCAGTCAGATCAGAGGATGACTTCAGTGGTCTACTCCATTCTGTATTTGTGAGTGTATTTCCTCAATTTATAGCATAATAAATCCCTATTACTCATTAAATACACTCACATGGATTGATTATTTATGTACGTATACCACACTCACTGCTCCCATCTCCCTGCCAACTTCCTACCATTTCTTCATTCCTCTGCAAAAATGTATCTCTCATATCTGTTTCTGTTCCTTTTGATTGGGGCCCACCAAGATTAACCAGTACCACCTGGGTGATGCTAGCATTGAAACTATTGCTTGGAGCCGTGTGGGTTCAGCGGAGGGTGCATAGCCACAGGCAGTGACTTCTCCTGTCAGAGAGTCTGTGCATAGCCACATTTCCGAGTGGAAGTGAGGACCTGAAGGTCATTCATTCCTTCACTGTGGCTAAAGATTGGTTTTACAACATAACTTTTCATAATATTTTTTCTTTGATCCCAAGTCTCAAATTATTATTTAGTAAGAGACTTCCTGGCTCTTTAAAAATCTTGGGATAATTACCAGAGTTACCTTTTCCCATGCTCCAAACAGATGGTTTATATCTTATACTGAACTGAAAAGAAATCTGAAGTGGAAAGAAATGCCCATTTTTAAATTGTGAAAGTTGCTATTGCTAGTTATGGTAGTACTTCCCTTATATATGGAAGGTACTGTTCCTAATTATGAAAGGTATTTTTCCTAGTTATGGTAAGTACTATTTTAAACTATGGCGGAATTTCTAATAATTCCAGAAGATACTATTCATAGTTATGGAAGCACTGTTCCCAGTTATGAAATGTATATTCCTAATTAGATTATATATGTGTTACACTGCCCTGTGAAGATGCTTTGAATTATGGTCTAATATTGTCCTTGTTGCCTATAATGTTGAGTACAAAAAAATATGTAGTAAATCAATTTCGAGATTTTATCTTACAGAAGTGAAGTTCAATGTATTATCTGGTATTTTCACCTAAGAACCTTAGTTTGATGGAAACTCAGTCTTCCCAGAGGTTATCACAGACTCTCCAAATGAACACGGGGACCCACCTCTTTCTGTCATGAATTAAAAAACTGTTGCTTCCTTTTGTCTGGGGTGACATGGGCTTCAAACTTTATGTTGGGTTTCAGCTATCTCATACCTAGAGACAAAAATTCACAGAGTCTCACCTCTAAATCTTCTTTTGACTGTATTAATTTTCCAATTGAATAAAATTGTTAAAATTTTAATATTAGAAATAATATTCTATTTCTCAATATAAAGTACTATAAAGCATGAGTATAGCCTTAAATGTGTAATGTACATGGATAGCATTCATCTAACATCATGTGGGAGTTGGGGAGATGCAAATAAAATTTCAGATTGACTTTTTAATCCTTTATCCAAGTGTTGACAGTTCAGTTCCATAATAGAACTGGAAAATATTTTTCAGAATGTTCTATTCTGTTTTAGTGTCAGTATTTACTGTGATACCACATGTTTAAATCACTGTAGTTGATTTTCATTTTGAGTATTACATAGCAGTAAAGAAGAGACATATGTAAAATAATATTACCAAATCATATTGGTAGCTACAAAATGAAGTTATAGATTTCATATAGTCTTAACAACAAAAATTAAATACTTTATAAGGCTATTGCTGTAAATATAAAGTTTCAATGAAAAACGTGAAGGGAGAGGTGTGCCAATTCCTACTTAATTTCTAATTCAGGAGAAGAATTGTGATATGTATATATCCTTGAAAGGAAATGGGTTTTTATTTGTGTAGTCATCAAACTTAAAATTTTTATGTTCCAACTTAATTTGCTATTAAAGTAGTAAACATGACTATATTTTGTTGTATTTCTGGCTTTGGTGACACCTTTAATGTTCCTATGTGGCTTTGGAATTTTGCTGACACAATGCTAGGGACACTGAGTAACAGGAAATCATCATTTACCGAATTTAAAAAAAAAAAAAAAAGAAAACCTCCCTCTTCTATGAAATATTTTTATGTAGATACTTCTTGTTCTCCCACTGACCTTCCCTCGCCCTTAAGAAATCATGGAAATTTTAAGATAACATTACAAGAACTGAGGGCTGAAACAAAACGAAGCTGGCAGTACCTCAGCTTGGCAAATTGACATGCGGCTTTTGTATTTATGTCTTTCAACTTTAACACCGGGAATTTATTAAGTGAGACTCTATGCCAGAGCGGAAGCTCCGAATCCTGTTTGGACACCGTTGAGGAAGGAAGCTGGGACTTTATGGGGGCACCCCCTTCCTGTCAGCCGCTGACCAGGAAAGCCATCCTTCTGTATGAAAGCTATTCAATCTGAGAGGTGGGGTGCTTCGGGAAGGAAGATGACCTCTCCCTTGTAAAGTGGAATTGCTCTTTCCCCACGGTGACTTACTCAACTCATTTCCACCAGTGTTTATAAGAACACTTGTGTCAATGATTGTAGTGACAGCAATAGTCATTTAAAATATGGCTCCGATTTCCAGCCTTCCAGTTTTTTCAAGTTGTTTGGATTATCGAGCATTACTGTCAGAACTAGAAGACTTGATAAGCCCAGGTTGTGCTGAGGCCCTTTAGAGTGGACTATGTTTCCTAAATGCCAGAAGTTTCATCAACATCCACCATGGCTGAGTAGGAAAAGCATGTCTCAATCTGAAGACAGAACAAGGAATTCTATAGTTAGCATGCTTTCAAGGGAGCCAAAGACTTTCTGAAATGCCATGGGAGGTGCTGTTTACTGAGATGTCATGTTTGCTGGGAACTGCAGGCAGGTAGCACAGTGAGAGGAAGTGCTGAAAAGGGCTGGATGGAAGCCAGGGGGACTTGGTACTGTCAAAGATGTGGATGTGTAGGCACTTTGGATATCTTGAGTGATTTGGGATCTTGACTTCAAATTCAGCTAGGTTTTGATTTAATTAATTTGAATTTTGTGGGGGCCAGTGAACCACTGGTAGCTTCATAATCATTTTTGAGAATGATTTTATAATTAAAGTAAAATTGCTAAGAAAAGAGAGCTCTTTATTTTCTTCCCATGTTAGTATCTTTTTTGGGGGGTAGGTGGGTGGGTGGTTTTCGAGACAGGGTTTCTCTTCATAGCTTTGCGCCTTTCCTGGACCATGTTAGTATCTTATGTTACCATGTTGCATTTGCCAGTGCTAAAACACCACCAACAGCAGTATGTGGAAATGGAATCTTCATAATTTAGGAACAAAAGTTTCCTATCATCATGACATGATTTGTACCCCTAGGTTTATGTCAACATGCAACGTTGAGCCAATGGTTGTTACTTTATCTTCCTATCAGTTACAATGCCACTCTAGAATTAAAAGTTGATCAATCTTTCATTTAGTACCTGTCTAATACTTGTTTCATGTGTAATCATATAGTGGTAAAAATGAGACAATATAAAAACAGTAAGTAAATTACCTAACCATGATAGTAGATACAAAATAAGTTATACATTTTTACAGAGGCCAAAAAATTAAATGCATTTTTGACTTAGTCAAAGTTATTTTTGGTTTTCCTATTTAAAACACAAAGAACATTAACACTAATATGTACTTTGTCTTTTATTCCTAACAGATTAGAGATGGACAACCAAATTGTTATGTGTTGAAGAATAAAGATTTGGAACAAGCTTTTAAAGGGCTTATTTACTTAGAGATGGACCTCATATATAATCCAGTAAGTGCCCTCAGAATGTCCCTGCCAGCTTTACAGTACCTAAAACACATGGCATTCAGACTGTGTAGTCTCAGATTAATGTCAAATCTTTCAGAATAGATGCTGGAGAATGGGTGGTGTTGTGTTTATACCTCAGTCATAAAATCCATGTTGAATGTTCCAGGTTTCAGATAGTTGAGCCCGCAGGATTGATGAGGTTTGAATTCTCAGTAAGCTAAATGTCAAGTAAAAAATTAAAAATAAAAGCAAGGGTAGCCTTTGTATATCATTATATACCTACATACTTTGTATATCTATATGTCATCTACTGATTATATGATTACACAAATATATGATACATTATACAAATAATCCACTCTATAAACATAAATTTTATGTTATATGTAATCTACATAACATATATAGCATATCTGTTTCATCTGTGATATGCAAGCTGTGTGATCTTTAAAACAATGAGTATCATAGATTTTAGATCTATATAGTCTCAAATTCTGGGTAATGTTGCAATTGGGAGATGGTCGTCCCCCGGAGAGTGTGTTCTCCCTAGTCCCTTCCTGTTCTACTCCAAAAACCATCTCTGTAGTTTGCAGGAGAGGTGATTCGATCTTCTGCTTTTTTCTGGGAAGCACTTGCATATGGATTATATGGAGATTATGTTATTCAGCCAAGATGTGAGTGCAGTCGCAGGGGAAAATACATTGGTTAAGGGCTACAGTAAAGGTAGATTCATGTTTCAGTTTTTGAAGTTTTCCCTCATTCTGCTGGTTGGAACAAGTCAGTAAATTCCCCTGGGGCGCAGTTTCCCCCATGTAAACGAGCTAACATGGCCCATTTACTTGCTTTTTCAGGTCACTGGAGGTAATGAGATTGTCTGTGGAAATGTTGTTTTTATGGACTGAGAACTTCATTCGTGTTTTAGGTGCCATTGCCAAAAGTTTAGTTCAAAATGAGAGGAGAAATTTTTGTCATTCAGTTTAGCATGAAAATTTATGAAGCTCGGTGTCTGTCCTGATTTGAAGTATTTCTGTGGGTTTATCCAAATGGTGACATAACTGTCCCTGGTCGGTCCAGCCTGACTTACCCAAGGACCCTGGAAACTGGCCATGCATGGCAGGACCCACCACTTTCTGGCACCTACCCATGGCCTGTGGGTTAAAAGGTCTCATTTTTTGTGATATCCTCGGCTTCTCAGGAGGAGAAGGAAGTCCCTGTGAATGCTGTCCTTGTAACAGCCCTGTTTTCCCCAGGTGAAAGCCAGTATCAGGACCTTCACCCCAAGAGAAAAGCGCTTCATGGAAGACAGCCGCAAGCTGTCCAAAAAGGTAAGTAGGTGGTGCCCACCCACTGGCCTTTGAGTACACTCAGCATCCAGGATCCAATCACGTCTGGTCATGGCTGAATTCTCTTTGATTTCTCTCCTCTCCCACTCCTTTTTGATTTGGACTCCTCCTCTTTTCATTTCTTTCCCCGATCTTCTCTCTCAAAATGGGGCTTCAGCCCAGTCCATGAGGAGAGGCTTAAAACACACCCATGGGAGGGAAGAGGGGGTGTGCGTTCTGAAGTGTTCTTTAACGGTGCGGTGCGCACCGAGCAGACAACCTAAAAGTCTTTGTTTACCCTCTTCACTTGCTTCTTAGGGGTCTCTCCTTTACCAGCTGAAGGCAAGACTTCTGTTTGTTCAGGGGATAAAGGAATTTCCCAAGGGACTGAGGAAGCTTCTAGCCACAGATTCACCTAGCTGCTCCCTCTGTGTCTAAATTTAGGGTGTGTGTAGGCATTTTACCCCGTGTTGAATTAGCTGTCTCTCTGTTTGCCCATCACCCCTGAATTCCTCTCTTATCAGTTCAACAAAAGGTAAAGATCTAGGATGAGGAGGAGGAACTTGATATTCAAAAAGAGAACTCATGACCTTTGCGTTTCTTCCTCCTGTATCCCTCCCTGTCCTCTTCAGATAGAGTCCAGGATTTCAGTCAGGACCCATTGTTCCTCTTCAGTTGTATAACAAAGAACAAAGTGTCCCCCCTTTAAAAGTGTTTATTACTTCCACAGCTTCCTCTCTGGTGGTGGTGAGCAGCTGTGCATGACACAAAGCAGTTAAATATAAAGCAGTCTTACCTTCCTTTTGTTTCCCATGAACTTCTGGGCCCCCCTCAGAGGGGAAAGGACTTAGCAGTCTTGTGGAGGGAAGTCACCCAATGTTTTGTTTTGGTGCTTTAGCACTGAGTGCAGTAGTCATTGGGTGTAATCCGAGTAAAAGTCTTCACTTTTATTATTACTATTATTATTTGTCTTTTGCTCTGTTTAGTTGAAAGTTAAAACCTAAGTGGAGGTAGGCAGGGGGCGCAGCTTTGCAAGCAAATCAAAATACGGTGCTTCCCACTGGGAGAAAAGACATTTCCTTTATAAAACAGCTTGGCCACTGGGGGTGGCGTTGGCTTTGAGAGTCCAGGGGGAATCTGGGGCCAAATTCCCTGGGTTGGTCAGGACCCTCCCCAAGTACTGCACTGGGGTAACCACTGGGTTACTCTAGAGGAGCATAAAGTTAAAGTTTTTACTTATGAAACAAATACTTAAAACCAAGTCTGGAACTCTCACAACCACCTGAAAGGTTAAAAACAATGACAATCCTTTTGGAGACAAAGAGTGAGAAATGTGCTCCAGACTGTACAGCTGGGAAGGGGGCGCTGGATTTCCTTCCTACAACTACACCTTTTGGCCTAACTAAGCTGGAATATGGGGCCTTTCTGACTGGCATTCTCTCCAGTTGCAGCCATACTAAATAACATCTTGAGACTCATTCCTATTCTGTCTCAATATTATTCTTTCTTGCTATGTCTCCATTATTTCTCTCTCTCCTTGTCACGCCATGTACACACACATACATGCGCTCACCCACACCATGCACATAGCACTCCTGTACCGCCAAATGCCCCGTTGCTACAGCTCTCCTCAGCTCAGTTTTGTACTGAACACTATTAAAACAAGCCATTTTTCAGATAATGGACCATAGCTCAGTTTGGAAATTCTTTTTCCCTATGGATGGAAATATTTTGAAATAGTTTTAGAAGCTATGAAGACTTCATACTTTTTTAATTGGTGCCATACATGATCCAATTTAAACAGCCAGGGCAGTGGATCTAGGAGACCATCCATAGAATGTAAATCTAATCTACCTCTCTGTTTTCCTTTTTTTTTTTTTTAAAACCCAGATCTTATCAAGAGATGCAGACAGGGTAAAGAGACTCACGATGGCAATATGGAATACAATACAGTTCTGCAAAAGCTGTTTCCAATGGGAGTCCACATTGAGAAGTACAATAGCATTTGTGGTAAGGTCTTTTTCTTTGT